>NW_024070208.1:35165168-35257514 GCF_014754425.2 Oryx dammah | reverse complement strand
CATCACCACCATCACCACCATCATTCCCACTACCACCATCACCACCATCATCATCCCATCATCACCACCACCACCATCACCATCACCACCACTACCACCATCAATACCACCATCACTATTTTCACCATCATCACCATCAGCATCACTATTACCATCATCACCACCACCACCATCAGCATCACCACCACCATCATCACCATCACCACCGTCAGTATCACCATAAATATTTTCACCATAAATATTTCCCCATAAATATTTCATCATCATCATTACCACCACCAGCATCACCACTACCATCAGTATCACCATCACTATTTTCACCATCAGCACCATCATCATCACCACCCCTGTGGTCACCACCACCACCATTATCACCAGCATCCCCAGAAATGCCATCACTGCCTCCACCAGTGCTTACTGAGCACATAAGGTATGCCAGCCACTAAGCCAAGCCCTTTGCAGACATGCTCTCGTTTATTCTTCAAAATTACCCTTTAAAGTCGTTGCTACTGTTATTCCAGTTTTGAAAACAAGAATACCGATGCTTGGAGAGGTTAACTGTCAATACCTTATTCAAGGCCATATAGGACTTGAGAGATAAAAAAGACACATGAGGCATGAGCCCTGCCCTGAGGAAGTATATGAACAGCTGGGAGGCAAAACCAATGCAAAATGAGTGACCTTGAGGGACTGTCTGTAGCAAGTGCCAAATGGCATAGTTCAGGCTGGAAATGCTGCAGATGCTCAGGGAGCAGGGCTAGTGAAGGTCACTGCGTGTCTATGGTTCTTTGTTTTATGAATTAACTTTAAGGGAATTCAGCTTGCCCTCAGGACTGTATGGATGCATGTGGGAAACAAGACCCTTAGCCATTCAGACTCCACAAGAAGCCAGGAAATGCTCTGCTCACAGGGCTCTAAAGGAAGACAAATTGACTTAGACCTGGACCCACAGAAACTGGGCTCGGGAGGCTGCACTGGACCCGAGTCTGTTCTGGTAACAGGGTGGCCTCGTGGCCTGGCAGATGCAGGACTTCTGGCTCCTTCTCTGAGGTTCTGCTGTTAAGAAAACATGACCATTTGCTCCTAGAGTACTCTCTGTCTCCCTTCTGTCCAGATTTCCAAGAGCAGGCTCTCATGCCCTGCCTAGTCCTCACTGTCCTTCTTTAAGCAGACCCTCTGTACCTGTCCAGCAAACTCATTGGCCACTGGCCAGCCTAGGACTGTGGACCTCAGTTAGGAGTCCATCCTCACCTGGTCAGCTTCAGCCAGAGTCTCTTTCTTAGTCCTATAGATGCAGAGCCAGTCACCTAGGCAGCAGGACCCCCAGGAGGGCTGTGTCACAGGGCTGGTTCACACAGGCGTCTGTCACAGGAGCTCTGATGTGGTCGTCACTGTCACCTTCACTGGCCTGGCCTGGTGATGGCAGCCTCTGAGGATGCATGGAACCCAGAGGGAAGGACCTTTAAGAGAGATACAGAGGGAGGACTGGAGTGAGCTCCTGGCGGCTGAGGACACAGGAGAGGACCAGCCACATCTGCCCTCTCAAGGGCCTTATGAATCAAGCAGCAACATTCGGAGAGCAGGTCTGAGGCCCTAGGGAGCCACTCGGGATCCTGGAAAACGGCACTGAAGAAGCACCAGTGTGGCTGGACACTGAAGCCCAGAGTCGGGGGTTCCCATCACCAGCTGTTAACCCTCTTCTGGGAGTGCAACCAGAAACAGGAAGACAGAAATTCCTTTTCAGGCCGATCCTAGTTTTTGGCTGAGGCACCTTTTAGGATTTCTGGGCCCTTTGTAGACTCAGGCAATTAGCATGCTCACATGACCCTCTGTTTATAAGGTAACTCACACAGTCTGGTTTGAACAACAGCAAAAGACCAAAATGAACTCAAATCGTAGAGTAGGTTGGTAATGAGTCACAAGATGTCTTAAAAATAGCTATTTTGTTTACTGAGTCCACCTGCTTGCTAGATTCCTGAACCAAACTTCCATACCTCTTGCTCTCATATTTTCTCCCCTGTGTTTTCTGTTTTAAGACTTTTTGAGGACTCCCCTCTCAGTGCCTGCCAAGTCCATGTCGATTCTTATTCTTTAATTTTTCTGTCTTCTTACATGCTGCTGCAGGAACGCACCCAGCTCTTGACCTGTTGCTCTGTGGCCCCTCAAGCCAGCATGCATAAGAGAACGTGATTAATGTTTATTCAAGAAAACGCTTCTGAGTCTGAAAGCTTCCTTAGGAAACAAGACTTGGAGACAGGACTAATAGACAACACCCCACAATGCTTGTGCTTCCTCTGAACTAACACGAACTATTTGATTTTCCATTGTGTATTGAACACATTCAGCATATTACAAAAAAATGTGAGATGCTGATGATTAGAAAATCCACCATTATTTAATGTACTGCTTTGAAATAAACATACTGCTGATTAAGTGAAGACATCATGAACCTTTGTAAAATAGCCCTTGATTAGAGATGTGAAAAATGAATGTGTTGCAAATAGAAGTGAGAAACAGTCCATTTGAGACTCTGTGCATTACAACGGGTCACAAAAATCTCTTGAGTCATGTGTTCACATGGGAAGAAAACCAGTGGGGGCCTTAATTTTAGGCCAAACCCTAATCTTAACCCTAACCTGAATGCTATCTAACTCAGCAGCCAACCTAGTCTTAATTAAACTTCATCCTAATCTGAATGCTACCCAACCCTGCAGCTAACCTAGCCTTAACCCAAGCTTACCTCCTCCCTTGCCCACTCCTCTGCTTACTCAATTCTTTGAATATCATAGTAGAAACTGTTCATGTTTGAGATGATTTCTCAGCTGCCTTATCTTAGGCTTCCATGAACAAAATACCAGAGAATGGATGGGCTAAACAATAAACATTTATTTGTCGCAGTTTTGAAGGCTGGGAGTCCAAGGTCAAGGTGCCAGCAGATGGGAGTCTGGGAGCCAACTGACCTCTGACCTCTGGTTCTCACCATGTCCTCACATGGCAGAGAGAGCAGAGGGGGACAAGCTCTTTGCTATCTCTTCTTCTAAAGGCACCCCACCTTCATGACCTAATCACCTCCCAGGACCCACCTCCTGACATTACCACACTGGGGATGGTGATTCCAGCACACGAGTTTCTGTGTGTGTCAGGGGACACAACACAGAGTCCATGATGCCAGCCATCATCCCCATCTGCCCAGCCTCTTAGCCCATTCTTGCATCTCTGCCTCTGATCCTGCGCTCTTCCATCCTTCCCTACTGAAAATGTTTGTCTTTCTAAGGTGAAAACCTCATGCCAGTGTTCTGTTTAGCAGTTTCTCTCCTCTACCTGGAACCTGCTTTTCTTTCTTCTTTGTGTGATAAAGACCCAGCTCGTATGTCAGCTTGGTGACGTCTTTTGTGACACCACCAGTAATTTTTTTTTTTGCTGTGTCCTCATATTTATCACTTTGTCCAGATAAGACCCATGGTCTGGCATTGGGAGATGAAAGCTAGGGCATGTGAGGGTGGTGCTGGTAACAGACAAGCATGGGAAGGTCCTGTCCACAGTCTGATGAGCAGGGCTCTGGGAGGTTGTTGAACATGGAGAACTATGGTTGTTGAGAGACCCAGATGGGAGCCAGGCAGTCCCACGGGTCTTGGGAGGCTGGACAAAGAATGTGTGCTTGGATGAAAGGCTGAAGAGGGCAGCTCCCTTCCTGGACCCTTCCCTCGGGTTCCTTTATCTGGATTAGCTCTGGATTTGAGGTCTCAGGTTAGATCTGCTTGCTGCCTGTTTTTGTAAATAAAGTTTTATTGGGGGACAGACACAGTCCTTGGTGTGAGTGTGCTGTCCACAGCCGCTTCAAGCACATGGCTATGACAGAGACAGCGCAGCCTGCCGAGTCCAGGCGCACTTGCTTTCCAGCCCTTGGCAGAGACCATCTGCCGACCCCAGACCCGAGACATCTTGGAGGCACAGTCCTGCGGTGTGGGTTTTGTAAACAGTCACGTCTTGTCCCTGCTGAATAAAAGGAGGAAAAGATGAAATGGATGTTAATAAAAGTAAAGATGAAGTTAAAAGTAGCACATAAAAGGAAAAAAAGGAGTGAAAGCAAAGGACGGGTTAAAGAACAACAGCTCCAAGGTCTGAGACAAGGTCTCTGTCAGGATGAGTCCCTCTGAAGGTGCCTGGAGACTGCTCTCTGTCTGCAGGGACAGCAGGGTCCCTGCTGGGACCAGAGGCCTAGAGGGGTGCATGTGCCCGCAGGCCACAGCGGGTGGGGGGGGCTTGTCTTTTAGCTTAAGGAGGCTGGGTCCTTCCCCCTCCCCTTGCCCCCATCCTTTCCTCCCCACTTAGCCCTATCCTCACCTGCAGGAGTCTCTCACAGGCAGCCTGTGGCACGGACACTCCTGTCCTCCTGTCCGTGGTCCCCTTAGTGCAAACCCATGCTCAGGAGAGGCAGGATGTGTGGCTGGGAGGACAGAGGCCGGCGGGAGGCCTCTCTCCACGGAGGGGGCGCAGACCTGCCTGTGGGCTGTGCGCTTCCTCAGGAAACATATGTTGATGTGGGCTCCTGGGAACTGAGCCTCTGGCCCTAGCCGGCCAGGTCTCAGCAGCCTGGGTTCCGGGGAGAGCAGGCAGGCCTTTTTTCCCCAGTGCTTCCTCTGCTGCTTATAGTCAGGTGTCATCCTTTGTCCAAGGCCTCTGGAGATGAGAGGTAATGGGGGCGCAGGTGAGCAGTGCGCAGGCACACAGGCCGGCCCCTGGAGAAGCTGGCCTGTGGCTCGCCTCCAACAGGGCCATATGTCATGTAATCCTAACCCAGCCCCTCTGCCAGGCTGAGTCCATCCGACTGTCGCTCAGAGACAGGCTCTGAGAGCAAAGCCGGCAGGGTGTGTGGAGGAGGTGCAGGGGAGGCCTTGCCCAGGTCAGAGATGTGAGATGTGCTTCTGGTCAGACAGAAAGACACTGGCCCACTGAGCCACGATGTCAGGGCCATCCTTGGGAGTTGGGGGCGGGGTGGAGGAGCAGAGCCTGCAGCAAGGTGCAGTGACTCAAAGCAACAACTTGCCCCCTTGGGGTGATGTCGCTCCAAGGGGTGGCATGGCTCTGAGGGGTGATGGGAGACAGCTCTGCCAGCTCGTGCATCAGGCAGCTTGTCCAGCTCATGTGTAGATGGAGCCACCCCAGGACCCCGCTCCTGTCCCCCGCTGTCCTGAAGCCTGCCAGGGGACTCACTCTGCACGCACCTTCAGCCCACTTGTTCTCTTGCTGGTGGCTTTCCTTCTCAACTCAGTCACGCGCATCGTGTCAGAGACACACCGTTCCAGGTGTGTTGAGCAGCAATGTCTGGGCCTGAGGTTGCGTGTGCACGTGTGCGTGTGTGTGTTAGGATAAATATAATGCAAGGGGAAGTGAGAGAGGAACAAATGAGGAGCTGATGAGATTTGGAGAGGAATCATGTGCTTTGGGGGGATGAAGAACAATTTGATGGGAGTGAAATATGAGATCTGAGAGAGGAGTCCTCTCTCCTGGGAGAGGGATAGAATTTCATCAAGAGAAAGCAGTCCAGGTGGAGCATGAGTCAGGGCGGAGGTGGGCAGCAGATGCACTTGGGGAACTGTGTATGGCTTAGTTTCGATGATGGATGGGATCTGCTTCAGGGAGTCAGGAGAGGTATGCTGGGAGGGATTGGGGTTTGTGAGGATGAGGTTTGGCTGAGAGTGACAGAAAACCAACAGGAGCAATGGCTTAAACAAAATGCACACACATGGAATCCAGTGGTCTCTACGGCTGGCCTGGGGCCCCACTGCATCCTGGTCCATATTCCTCATGCTAGTCCTGAGTGCAGGCCCTTAGCTGACGGTCCAAGGTTGTAGCATCATATTCTAGAGTCAGGATGCAGAACGGCACAGAGAAGAAGGAGTGAGGGGAGGGGCACATGTTCATCTTTTGAGGAGATTCCCGGAAATGACTATGAAAACTCACCTTGTGGCCATGCCTAGTTGAAAGGGATGCTGAGAATCTGCTCCAGCTTAGCTGCCCCTGTCCCCGGGAACCACAGGGTCCTGCTATGTCCAAGGATAACTGGTGGTACCCATCCCAGGTCACCGGGGGGTCTCAAGTGCTGGGCTGGGAACAGCATATGGAACTTCAGAGACCACTGGATGCTGTGGAGCTTGGAGCAGGGGAATGACAAGAGAAGGAGCATTTTAGGAAGGGTAACCAGCCTGTAGTGCACGGACAAATTAAGATGGAGATGTAGCGAAGCGGGGGAGGCCAGTGAGTCTGCTGCTGTGCTGCAGTGGAGAATTCATGG
The DNA here is from genome assembly GCF_014754425.2 of Oryx dammah. Classification (NCBI taxonomy): domain Eukaryota; kingdom Metazoa; phylum Chordata; class Mammalia; order Artiodactyla; family Bovidae; genus Oryx; species Oryx dammah. The sequence goes on along the minus strand of NW_024070208.1, from coordinate 35,251,219 downwards.
TGACACAGGAATAAAATGAGGATTTAGATTCAATATCTGTTGCAAAGCTTGACAGAGCAGAGCTAGCCAGCTGAGAGAAAAGTGAAGAAAACATCCAAGAGGTTGTGGAAGTTTCAAACCCGGGTGCTTGGAGACTGGGGTTGGCAATATCCGAACCACAGATCTGTGAGAGGAACTGGTTTTGGGGAGGTTATGGGGGCTCTGACTGTTATATCTGAGGGTCCAGAGAGCTTTAAAATGAGGCTTAAAATGAGTAGTTGAACTTGTTGGTCTCGGGTGATGCATAAATGGTTGCTCACAGGTCACTTCTGGCTTTAGGTAAGATAGTTTGTGCCTGGTATGGGCTTCACCTGAACCATTAAAAAAAAAAATGGAAGTGGTTGCTCATTAACTGCTTATAAAAATCTGCAGTTCTGACTTCTTTTGAAAAACCTTATTATTTGGAGCACTGAGCGTTCATTCTCCCAAGATGGCAGTAGTTTGGAGTTGGAGGGACTGTGTGCTCCCACTCTGCCTCAGTCCCCACTGCTCCCTCCCATCCTCCCATCCAGCCTGAGTTATTTATACCACCTGGCTGGCTCCTCTGGGTACTGGGGTGTTCAATCCCTATTCTGAGGTTTGGAAAAGATGTCAGGATCACACATACAGATTTGGGAGCTCTGACTTTAGAGAGATGAGTTGAGGTATTGATTGACTGAAACTGACTAGGGGGAGTGAGTAGGAGGTGAAGTGGGGGGTGCCCATCAGGACAGGGGGGCCTGGGATAGAGGCTGGAGGGGGAAAGTGCAGAGATGGAGGAGAAGACCCAGAGCAGTATTGTGTTGCAGAAACCAAAAGAGAAGTGGTTTTCAGGCTGGAAACCAGCCAGGTTAGTGCTGCAGAGAGAGGGAGGTGGAGGAGCCTTGCTGAAGGTCGCTGCTCAGGAGAGGGACGGTCTTGTGGAGTCTTGGTGCAGCGGGGAGGGCACAAGTCATTTGCAAACATGGCTTTTCTGTTTCTAATAATCTGAGGTCATCTGCATAAAGGTATTGGGGTGCAGAGAATGACAGGGCACACCTGGGACTGGCCTTGCTCTCAATTTCTCCCTCACCTGGTGACAGCCCCGGGAGGGGGTGGACAGGACGCAAGCAGACGGTCTTCCATTAAGATGGGGAGTCTTAATTCCACACCTGATCAGGGCAAGGTGCTTGTTTCTTTCTCACAACAACCTTGGTAGTGGGTCTCCTTGTTTGCATTTTTACGAATGAAGAAAAGAAAGCTTACAGAGATTATGGGATGTGCTCAGGTGACTGCACTCAGGGAGAAGTTCTGAACGTGACCTCATTCCTCTTCTCACACACTGCCTAGGTGGGGGACCTAAGGCAGCCCCATTGTCAGTCACCTAACCCCAGCCTGGGTCACCCCTCCCATGGGCAGGAGGCTATTCTCATTGTTCTGAAGTACTGCTCCAGCCAGTAGTCATGTCTTGCCCTGAAATGGTTGAAGGACATTAAGTTTTAAAGAGAAAAGAACTTATTTTGAGTCTCATAATGTTGCTCAGCACATGAAAGAACTTTGCTTTATCCCGATTACACTAACATCTAGGGCTCAGTTTATTTCTGAAAATCGTGTGTCGTGAATAGTATCCACACTATTATACAAAAAATGGAAACAATCTGTGTTCTGTGATCAGTGGTCTGGACTTGGTTCTTCATAGTTTTTCTATATAGGTCAGAGCACTAACTCAACCCCATTTTGTAAGAGGGTAGACAGTCGCAACACCTTGTAAATACGAGGCCCTCTATTCACACGTGAAGGAGTGAAGATGCCTTCATGGAAGATCACAGCTCTGCACTTGTCCGTCCACCTCACATCCTCTGGCTTTGGGGAGAGGGCGACAGAGTCCAGAGTCAACATTCTCAGACTCTCCCCATTCCCCTCAAAATGACTCTTTTTCCCCTTAGGGGAATCACCAACATCTAGCATCATAGGATCTAATATTTCTTGAATACTTACCACGTGCCAGATACAATGATAAGTGCCTTGACCAGTGCTTCCTTGTTTTATTTTCACAACAACTACTTCTGATTGTTGTTGTTTAGTTGCTAAGTCGTGTCTGACTCTTTGTGACCCCATGGACTGCAGCATGCCAGGCTTCCCTGTCCTCCACCATCTCCCGGAGTTTGCTCAAACTCATGTCCATTAAGCTGGTGATGCCATCCAACCATCTCATGTTTTGTTGTCCCCTTCTCCTGCCCTCAACTTTTCCAAGCATCAGGGTCTTTTCCAATGAGTTGGTTCTTTGCATCAGGAGGCCAGAGTATTGGGGCTTCAGATTCAGCATCAATCCTTCCAATGAATATTCAGGGTTGATTTCCTTTAGGATTAACTGGTTAGATCTCCTTGCAGTCCAAGGGACTCTCAAGACTCTCCTGCAGCTCCTTGTAGTATGTTTATTATTTACATTTTACCAATAAAGAAACAGAGAGGCTGAGAGGGCTGGAGGCCACACATTCAGCTGCTGAGCTGGAATTAGATGGACTCTTCCCCATTTTGCTGTGAGCCTGCCTGAGCATCAGCTGTCCCAGGAGGGACCGCAAGGCAGAATCAACCAGTGTGATTATCAGTCTTCGCTCCAAGGCACCGTGGTGCCCTGGAGAGACCTGCTTCTCCCCTGCACTGGCTCACTCTCCTTGGGGAAGTGTTCCTTCTACCGATTTACAAAATGGTAGACTTCAGACCAACGATGCATCCTTATTTCTGACCCTAGAACCAAGCAGGATGGGCAGTCCAACCAAACATTGTTCTCTGACTTGTGCCAGGACTTATATAGAGAATTATGCCACGAGTGAACATGAAAACCTACTTACTTCATGTTTAATGACTTGGTGATTAAAAGGAAAAAAAAATGACCAAAAAACCAAACCAAAACAAAACTGAGATTGCTCAGGGAAATCTGGGGACTGCGTGCTCAGCGCACTCTCTCATCTCTGTGATTCTAGGAGGGATTTTTGGGCTGGATGGGCCCAGATTACTGCACAGCCCTCAATGCAGATGGCTTCTCCTTGGGGAAGTGGCCATGCTCAGTAATGGACCCCTCGTGTTAACAAGAAACATAAGGTGGGGATGGGCAGGGGGCTTCACAAGGTATTTATCACAGCGACTATGCCCAGGGCTTTCTCACAGTGATTGCTCCATAAATTTCAGTAATCTTTCCTCCCCTGATTTATGTGGCTTTTCTAAAGGGCATTGTTCGCCAGCACATGAACGCGGACGCTAAATTTAGCTGGAAAGCACCCAATCTCTGATGCTCCAGTGCCCAGTGGAAGGCAGGCATCTGCCAGTCAATAACCTACTTTTGTTCCAGTCTTCCTCGCTCGCATAGATCATGCCGTAGAGGCTATTTATAGCTGGAAAACATGCTGGAAGTTGTCAGGAGCCCTTCCTGCCGCAGTGAGCCACCCTCCCAGGAGCCGGGCGGATATGTGTGCAGTCTTCCCAGCAGCACTGCACTGGGTGACCTTGAAGGGCTCCATCCTTCCTCTGAAAACCAAACGTCAACTTGGAATTTCAATTAAAAGGCAGTGAGCTGGCTATCAGGCTTTGGCATTGGCTGAGCTGCTGTTCATCATGGTGTGGATTGGAGGTCCCCATTGTGAGGACAGTAAGGTTCACTTATCGGGAACCACAGCCGCTGAATTCATCTCCAGGTTCACCAGGAGTGGGGGTGCTCAGGAGAATTTTTTTTTTTTTTTTTGGTTCATAGAAGAGATGTGGTTAGGAGCACAGGGAAATCAAGGAGGACAAGGACATCCGCCCTGTGGAAGGGACGGAGTGAGGGGCGGACAGACGCATCCCTCGGTGGGTACCACATGGAGCCCACCCATCTAACCCACAGCAGTGGGCACCGACTGATGGTGGGTGTAATGGCTCTGACTCGGGGCTCAGTGAGGCTCTTGGAGTGCCCCTGGTTCAGCTGGCCCATAAAATGACTTCAGTCTGCTTGAGTGGGTTGTTTTGCATTGAGAAAGTTATTTAAAGCCTTTTAAAAAATGGCGTTATCGGAGCCTGTTATTGGTTTACGTTACTTTGTGGGGAGGCACACGTCGTTTATTGCAATGGAGATCTCTCAATCCCTAGATAAAAAAGCCTTCTCTGTGATGGGGTTACCCCGTCGAGATCCCCAGACACCAACCCCCCGAGTGGGGGTGGTGGCAGGGCCGTGCACCTGGGCCCCGTGAGTTGGAGGGGTGCTCCCCAGGCTGGGACGCCAAGGGGTCCTGGAGTTTCCTATGCAAGCTCGTTCTGTGCTCCCCGCAACCTGCTGTAGGGTGCTGTCCTTCAGTGAGCATGACTCTGTGCGTGAAGGTTCCTAAAAGATGCGGTTGGGAGCACAGGGGATCGAGTACAGTGCCACTCACCTGGCTGAAAGGAGGGAGAGAGGAGCCTGACAGACATGCCTCTTGCTGGGCACCACCATCATCTCAGACAAAGATGTGGGGAGCTCCTGGTTAGGAGCCTCTGAAGTCCAGTGCGGTCTTGGGAACATGATGCCTGGGATCTTCAGAGAAGAAGTAGGACTCGGGCGGGGCCACGCTGCTCGCTCCGCTTCTGTTGTGATTGTAAAAGACTGTCCCACGACTAGTCAGGTGGCAGCTGGGCGGGGCCTGTCCTGCACCCGCAGTTGGATGCTCCAGGAACCACGCCCCTCAGTCCTAGCCACCCTGGGGCAGACCCTGGCACCCCAACTTTACAAGCAGGGAGCCAGGCATGGCACACAGTGGGTCCTGGCAGGAGGTAGAGACCTCGGCTGGCCCCTCTGTCCCCGCCTCAGTTTCCTCTTGGGCTAATGGAGCCTCAGTTCTTCTTCACTACTTGTAGCCACGAAGCTGACCCCCTCCCTCATACCCCCTGCCCACTGCCATGGGTGGGAGTGGGTGGGGGTCAGGAAATGGGACTGCCGCCATGTCCTGATCCTCTGTTCTTCATAGCATCAAGGTCTAATTCTAAGCAGAGGTTTAGCCCAAGGTTTGCCAGACTCCATGGTGTCCCACCCTTCCTGCTGGACCCTAGAGATGGAGAGCAGAAGGGGGCAGGCACCTAGAGCCTCCTCCACGGTTATCAAGGAGACAGGCAGGGGATGGGATGGGGGAGGACTGACAGAGGATTTGCTGATTTCCACGGTGAACATATTCTTATCAGTGCTACTTCAAACTACCCATAGCTTAATAACTGGGTTTGAAAGTTCCTGGACATCTGACCCCTGGAAATCGCATATCAGCCCTTAAACGTGTGCCTGGCATCTGTGGCCGATGTCCGTGCCATGCCAGCTTTCCTCTGCTTGGCCAGCCTCACTCTGCCTCATCTCAGACACCCCTGCATGGTGGCCTTGGTGCCAGTCCTGCAGATGGTCTGATGCATTCTGTGTGTGTTATACACACGGTTCCACAGAGGGCATGCACTGGAGCGATGGTGCTGATGACCTTCTAGCAGCTCAAGCTGCTCACGTGGGCAGCGTGCAGGGACCGCCCTCTTGAGGGGGTGGGAGTCAGCCCTATGGTCTTGGGGGGCCCTGGGTGTGAGGATGGGTGCAGGGTGGGGCTGGGCTGGCCGAGCAAGTGGAGACACAGGGGCCTCTTGCAGCCCCGGCGCCGCCTGAGCGGGTCTGGGCCGGTGACGAGCAGCTCCAGGTGCAGACGGAGCAGCTGTGTCTTCATGGCAGGACCGTGTTTATCTGCGCCCCATGTGGAATCCCTGGGAGCTGCTCACTGGGACTTTCAGCCTCTTCTCCCTCACCATGCCCAGAAGCTTCTGTGGACCAGATCGTGGAGAGGGGGAGCTGGCGTCTCTTGCTGAACTGTGACCTGGTCATCTTTAAACCTCCTATGCTCAGCACGGTGCTCGCTCCGCAGTCACTGGTCCCCAGGAGCCTCAGGTTCCAGAATCCAGCTCCTAGTCTGGGGCTCTGTGGGGGTGAACTCTCTCTGGGGTCCTCCTGCCCCTGATCTGAGCTCCTCCCATCTGCCCTTCACCCTGTATGGTAGGTGTTTTCTCTGATGAAAATCTGATCATCACCTTGAATCAAATTTCTCCACTTGGTGAGGCATCTGCCCTACCCCTGCTCTGAACCTGGGGTCTCTAGGTTGGCCTCCATCCCTGTGACCCCCCAACCTGGGCCCCAGTCCTGCTGGAGGTCCTGCTTGCCTCCACTGGAGGCAGCCTGGCTTCCCCTGGCCCCTCCTCGGTTCTCCTCCTCGATACGTTCCCCTCGCCCCCCTTTCCAAGCTCCCCTGGGCTCTGAGGGCCCCTCTCGATTGCCCATGAGACCATCACAACAGGTCTGTAGCTCACGTGTCTTGTCCACCCTGACACCAATGACTCTGCAAAACGCCCAACATGTAGCATGCACAAAAAATATGCTTCTTATGTGAGTTGACTCAAATGGATTATTCACCTTTTGCGTGTTTGCTTTCATCACACACATCAGAACCTAGCCTTGACAGCTCTCCTTAGGATCACGGAGTGGAGGGAAGGGTGGCAAGTGGAGTAGGTGTGACAGGGTCAGCCAGAATGCTCATGGCACCCCTGCCCGCTCTTATCCCTAGGACCAAAGGGTTGATAGCGGACTGCATGCGTGAGTGCACAGAGCATTCTGTTCTCAGCTCTAAGTGGAGGGCAGACGACACAGGGACCCACTGGCTGCCAGGAGCCCGGTCCGGCTGTGGATGCCCCGACGCCTCTAGGAGCCTGAGTGTCTGGTCCCTCTGGCCTCGAGCGTGGCTCCCAGCAGCCCCGTCCGTGAGGGGCAGGACCCTGCACAGCGCCAAGCGGGGACCCGACATCTGTGCTGTTGTATAACCGGCTCTCTTCTGGTCCTCGACAGAAAGTGGGTCATTGACGTGTGGGCACACCATAGCCTGGTGCTGTGTGTTTGGGAAGGCTGTGATTGAAGTCCTGCCCTGGCGCTGTAACCCCAGAGGCTGCAGCGCTGTGAGACAGGGGACAAGGAGAAGATGACGAAGCAGGCTTCTGGGGGACCCTGGCCCTTGGCCTGATGCGTCCGTGTTGGTTTCTGTGGTTGAAGATGCAGTGAGGCCAAGACAGCAGCGCCCCTGGCAGCCTCCGCGGAAGTCGGCGAGCAGCCGTCTGCTCTCCTCCACCCGTTTCACAGACACTGACCCTCATGCGTTTAGATAAACAGGCCCAAGGCCTTCGCTATGCAGCGTTTCTTGGTCACTACTGGCGACGTCCTGCTTTGGACCAGCTTCTTTTTCACCTGGCAGCTCTACCGAGTTTGGGGAGAACATCATTATTTTATTTTTATATATGTGTGAGTAAATCATATTACCTCTCATGGGGCATTAATAAAACTTTTCAGTAAATAGCAATTTTGCTTCATTTGTTTTTTAAGTAGGCTACTGAGAGTACAATGAATATAGATTCCCAGACCCAGGCCTCCCTCTGCCATCCCCAAGGAGACGTATTTGTGTATGGTTTATCAAGATGTCTTGACCATCATCTGTAAAACAGACAGCCAATGGGAATTTGCTGTATGGCTTAGGAAACTCAAACAGGGGGGTGGGTATCAACCTAGAGGGGTGGGATGGGGAAGGAGATGGGAGGGAGGTTCAAAAGGGAGGGCGTATATATATGTATACCTATGGCTGATTCATGTTGAGGTTTGACAGAACACAACAAAATTCTGCAAAGCAATTACCCTTCCATAAAAAAAATAATTAAAAAAAAAGAAGTCTTGACCAAAACACACTTTGTCCTCTTCAGACTTTCTTGACTTCATTCATTGATGTCAGAGGAGATAGTTGGCTTTCAAGATACACAGTCACACGGAGGAAGTGAGGCTAAGTGCTGGGACAGCAAAGTCAGCTGCATCAGATACTAGTTTGTCACCAGCAACCGTGGCTGTCATGCTCTAGAGAAATAACTCACATGTATCAAATGCTGTTTGTGTGACCAGAGCCTTTCGTGGATTATCTCATTTAATCCTACCAGGTCCTTCCTGTGGTCATGCCCATTTTCCAGGTGAGGAAGCTGAGGCTGATGTACGTTGTGCAAGATCCCCTGGTGAGGGACAGAGCCAGGATGTGAATTAGGTCCCTGAGCAGACGCTCGTTGTGCATGGGCAGGGTGAAGACTCGGGTTCACCATCGAGACACCTGCACCTGGGTGAGCACATCCTCTGCTCGGGGTTTTGTCTTCAGGTGAGAGTGAGATGTGTCTGTCTGTGCTGCAGGTTCTTGGTGAACTGCGTTGGTCCAGACAGGCGCCCTGTGTTTCTGCTGGAGAGCCGAGTGGCCGGCCTGTGTGCAGAGCCCATGGCCCATGTGCGTTCCACTGGGGGAGTTCTGTGGATCTCACCTCCACCCACACCCTCTTCCTCCCCCTCCTGCACCCCAGATCCAACCAGGTAGGCAGGCAGGACCCCAGCCTGTCAGGGCACCATGTGGCTGTGGTGACCTCACACCTTAATGGGCCGTTAGGGAATCTGTCACCCAAGTTCCCAGATGCTTGGAAGTTCACGAGCCATGAACCCACGGGGACCATCATGGGTTGAATGCTATTCACCCAAGTGTGCTGAAATCCTGGCCCTTGGGACAGTGCGCTTATTTGGGAATGGGGTCTTTGCAGAGGCCATCCAGCTAAACGGGGTACAGCAGACTAGGGTGGGCCCTCGTCCATGACTCCTGTGGTCCAACAGAAGGGGAATTTGACGCAGACCCACAGGAGATGGCCCGTGAAGGCAGAGGCGAGATGGGAGTGAGGTGTCTACAAGCTGAGGACAGCTTCCCACCAGGAGCAGGAGGGAGATGGGTGAGGGGCCTCCTCCAGGCCTTCAGGGGAGCAGGCCCCTGAGCACACTGTCTTCAGGCCTCTTGGCCTGGAGCCATGAGAAAAGGACCCTTGCTGTGCTAAGGTGCTCAGAATGCACTGTTCGTCTTGGTGGCCAGAGCGAAGTACAGTAATATGGGGAGCTTGGCTAGAATGTATATTCCTTCCCCGACCCAGGTTCTGAGGGCATCTGAGGGTCTTCAATAAAGAGCCAGGTGACATGACCTGGAGGGTCAGGAGGAGTGACCCCAGCCTAGTGGGTGCACACCCATCACCTTCACCATCAGAACTACTGTGTAAGTTTTATTTCCTAGAACAAAAAGCTGCTTGTTTTTGTCACAGCAAATGATAAAGAAAGAAAAAGAAAAGCCCGCCGCTGGTTTTGTAAGAGAGGGTGTACAAGGAAAGCATCCTGAGACGCATTCTGGATAAGGCTGTGGCTGTCTGCACACCTGTCTGGGCTCTGAGGCCAGCGTTAGGGTTCACACCCTGTCTTATCTTTATTACTTTCTTTATCTCTAACATTTGAATGTTGACCCAATGCGGGGCATGGGGCGGGGCTGGGCCATGGGTGGACCTTGTTTTGAACCAAAGGATACAGCCCAAGGGAGTTGGAAATGTTTTTATGTAACTTCTAGCTTGCCTTCTGGGCTTCCGCTCCCTGAATTCCAGAAGCCAGAGAAGCTCTGGAGCCCGAGCCTGTCGCTGCCTTGCTCTGCTCACCCCTGCCAGAGCACTGGCTATGCAAGACCGAGTTAAAGCTCTTGAGTTTGATGGGGGAATTCCCAGTGGTAAAGACTCTGCCTGACATTGTAGGAGACCACAGGAGGCGCAGGTTCGATCCCTGGGTCGGGAAGATCTCTTGGACGAGGAAATGGCAACCCACTCCAGTATTCTTGCCTGGGGAACCCCAGGGACAGAGGAGCCTGGTGGGCTGCAGTCTGTGGTATTGCACAGAGCTAGACATGACCAAGCACACAGAGGCCTGAGCACTCTGCAGTTTAGGCCTGACTTTTTCTGCAGCCCATGTTCCCGGCTTCATCACTTGATCTTCTTCCCCCTCCGCCCATCCACCCTGGCCGACTTACTGGCTTGTTCCCCCATTGGGGTTCTCAGTTTAGAAGTTGCTTCCTACGGAGACTTTGTTAACCCTCCGAGGCTGGCTTAGGGTCCCTGCTCTGTGAATCCCCGCAGCACGTGTCACGCTCTGCATGTGTCATGTCAGGGCGCTGCAGGCTCTCTCCTCCACCTCCACCCTCCAGGTTCCTATGTTGAGATCCTAGCACCCAAAGTGGTGATGTCAGGAGATGGGCCTTGGGAGGTGGTGCAATAGTCAGAGGGTGGAGCCCTCGTGAATGGGACTGGAGTCCTCATGAGAGAGCCCCCCCAACCCAAATGCCCCAGCTTTCCCACCATGTGAGGTCATGGCAAGAAGTGACCTGGATGAGAGCCCTCACTTGACAGTGGTGGCACCCTGACCTCAGACTCCCAGCCTTGAGAGTAATCAATCCCGTTGTTTATAAGCCACACAGTCTGTGGCGTTTGGTTAGAGCAGCCAGGATGGACGGGACAGGCCAAGCCCTGGATATGATGGTCCTGGGAGATGAGGCCTTTGGGTGAAGATGGGTCCCCCTGAGGGGACGGGTGTCCTCAAAGAAGGGAGACAGACCAGAGCTGCTTCTCCACTGTCTGCAAGCCCCAAATGGGCCTCTTACCAGAACCAGACCACCCCTGGGCTTTGCATCCTCCAGGACTGTGTGTCTGCTCCCTCACCCTTACTTCTCTGCTTGAAATATCTTCCCCACAGGCCACCTATTTTATCACCCTGGATTTATTTGTGTCATGAATGTCTACTCCATCTTCATGTAGTATGTTAAGTTGCACTGAGCCAGAATGGAGACACTTGGCCGTTTCTCCCAAGACTCCACTTCCACCTCCTTTATTTCTGTTTTTCTTAGGGGGTGAAGCTCGATGGAAGAGCACAGGAACAGGTTGAGAGAACTAGATTCTAATTCTTGGGCTACTAGGAATATACTGTGTGATCCTCAGAAGTGATTTATCTTTCAATTCAGTGCTCAGTCGTGTCCGACTCTTTGAGACCCCATGGACTGCAGCACGCCAGGCTTCCCTGTCCATCACCAACTCCTGGAGCTTGCTCAAACTCATGTCTTTCGAGTCAGTGATGCCATCCAACCATCTCATCCTCTGTTGTCCCCTCTTCCTCCTACCTTTGATCTTTCCCAGCATCAGGATCTTTTCCAATGAATCAGTTCTTCACATCAGCTGATGAAAGGTATTGGAGTTTCAGCTTTAGCATCATTCCTGCCAAAGAAATCCCAGGGCTGATCTCCTTCAGAATGGACTGGTTGGATCCCCTTGCAGTCCAAGGGACTCTCAAGAGTCTTCTCCAACACCACAGTTCAAAAGCATCAGTTCTTCAGTGCTCAGCCTTCTTCACAGTCCAACTCTCACATCCATACATGACCACAGGAAAAACCATAGCCTTGACTAGACAGACCTTAGTCGTCAAAGTAATGTCTCTGCTTTTGAATATGCTATCGAGGTTGGTCATAACTTTTCTTCCAAGGAGTAAGCGTCTTTTAATTTCTTGGCTGCAATCACCATCTGCAGTGATTTTGGAGCCCCCCAAAAATAAAGTCTGACACTGTTTCCACTGTTTCCCCATCTATTTGCCATGAAGTGATGGGACCGGATGCCATGATCTTCATTTTCTGAATGTTGAGCTTCAAGCAAACTTTTTCACTCTCCTCTTTCACTTTCATCAAGAGGCTTTTTAGTTCCTCTTCACTTTCTTCCATAAGGGTTGTGTCATCTGCATATCTGAGGTTATTGATATTTCTCCCGGCAATCTTGATTCCAGCTTGTGTTTCTTCCAGTCCAGCGTTTCTCATGATGTACTCTGCATATCATTAATTTTTTTTTAGTTGCTATACAATAGTTCTATCAGCATAAGCTAAATAGCATAATCTCCTTGAAACTGTGAGCTGGCCTGAGGTTTTGAATTCTCAGAGGGGGGAAAAAAAAACCCTTCAGAGATAGAAAGGCTTTCTCTTTCTCTGCCTGTGTTGGGGGTGAGTTTTCCCTAGTCCATTGTTTCCTGGATTCTTCAAGACTTGTGTCTTTCTGTGGCAGTTTCCCTTCTGCCTCCTTGTCCCTTTGGGAGCCAAGGTTGTCAGCCCCTTCTCCCTTGAGTTGTCAGTGTGGGTTCACACAGTTCTTACTCTGGTTTTTGGTTTCATTTCTGGCCTTTGGGGAGTTTCTTCTTCTTCTTTTTTTTTTGAGAATCCAGCTAGGCATTTAAAAGGCATCTCATGGTTTATGCAGTATCTTAAACTGTATTATAGTGGGAAAATTTCCAGGTTATTAAATCCTTAATATTGTTGCAAGTGGAAGTTCTCCATTTATTAACTATAAATATAATAATAATTCTTCAAGGCAGGCATTGTTATCTCCAGTTTGCAAATAATAAAGTCCTTAAGAGAGGTTTAAAGACTTGCCCAGCATCACATGGCTGGTAAACAGAGTCCAGACCTGTCCTTCTCCAGCCAGCACTCTTCTTCAAATGCAAGGGCTGGGAGCCTGGAGTGGGGCCCCGGCTCTGGCTTGGAGGAGACTGGCCACAGGGAAGGCTGGGGCCTTACTAGTGTACACCATCCCTGCTTTCCAGGTTTCCTAGGAGGGGTTCTGAAGCCCCAATCACTTCAGGGCTGTAGGGCTGGGGCACCAAAATGTGTCCTCATGTGGTAAACACAATCTGCTTGGGAGGAGGGAGGAGCAGGGTGGTAGGGGCTGAGGGGAAAGGCACCTCCTTAGCCCTTCATCAGCGGGTTCCCTTGTCTCTGGGGAAAGAAGGCTCCGAGATGACCAGGAGAAGGACACAGCATAGGGAAGTCTGACTGAGGGTTGCTTAGAAGATAGGTGGAGGCCGGCGCAGAGGGCCCAGGCCGTGCTGTGTGGACGGCGGGCCTTGTCTCCACCCTCAGGCTGAGGCTCACTCCCATCAGCCTGCAGGTCAGCCTGCAGCACAGCTTGGGAAACCCGACACGGGTGCTGAAAGTGAATCCCCCATCTCCACTTTCAGCGACTTCTCCTCCTCTTGTGATTCAGTCTCCCAAGGGCCCTAGCCCTGATTAAGCCATCAGTTGGTGGAGGTATTAGGTTCAAGCAGCATTAAATGATTCTGGGCTCCAGGCGAGAAGGGCAGGTTGGACACCCTCCGTGGTCCCTCCTCTCTGGTGGTGCTGCTCAGTGGACAGTAATGATGTTAGAATGGCATAAACCATGGGGCCAGAAGGTAAAGGACAGCAGGGAGCACACGTTTGGATTTGAATGTGCTGTGAGGAGCTTTATAAAACTGCTGCTGCTGCTAAGTCGCTTCAGTCATGTCCGACTTTGTGAGACCCCATAGATGGCAGCCCACCAGGATCCCTTGTCCCTGGGATTCTCCAGGCAAGAACACTGCAGTGGGTTGCCATTTCCTTCTCCAATACATGAAAGTGAAAAGTGAAAGTGAAGTCAGTCTGACTCTTAGCGACCCCATGGACTCCAGCCTACCAGGCTCCTCCATCCATGGAATTTTCCAGGCAAGAGTACTGGAGTGGGGTGCCATTGCCTTCTCCGTTACAAAACTAGAGAACTGCAAATGAATTAATAAGAACATAGAAATGTAAGTAAATGAAAAACAGATAAGCAAATTCCTGTGTCAGCCAGGGACAGAAACGATTGGATAACATGAATAATCTGTGAACGGGATTTACAGAGATATAATAATGTGATCTCTGAATATTGGTCAAACTAAATTGGAAACTTGTTGGAAAGAAAATGTACATGTGTGTACCCAGGGCTCGGGGGAGAGTCAGCAGATAATCCCTGAGATTGAAGTAGCAACGTGTGCAAGTTCTTCAGAGACACGCATGCCAATGTGAAAATAATGAGCTGGAAGATCTGACAGGTGTTGCCTTTGGGGAGCGAAAAATGGGGCAGGACCTTTTAAGGTTTTTTCTTCACAAGTCTCACAGAACAGTTTGACAATGAACTAAGCACAGGTGTAATATTGATACAAATCAAGCAAAATGAAAATCAGTATGCAACTTCCAAACATAAAGCACTTTATTTTTTAAAAAGTAAATTTAAAAAGTTAAGTGACTGAGCCTTATCTGAAATCAGAATATCTGATGGCAGTCTTGGTGTCAAGCCCCCTGGGGAGCCCCTGTGCTCTCAGCCCTGTCTTCTGGGTTCATTTCCACACGTGGGCCTCAGGCTGCAGTGGCCTCTGACCAGGCCTGGCTCTTGGTGCCATCCTACATGGCTGTTTCCTCTGCCCCTGCTTCTGGGGTCCTCCATGTTCTGGACCTGCTGCTTGTTTTTTTTTTTTTTTTCCTTTTTAAACTAATTAATAAATTATTTTAAATGGAAGCAGAGTTGATTTACAATATTATAAGAGTTTCAGGTGCACAGCATAATGTTCGGTGTTCTTACAGAATATGGTCCACTTAAAGTTACTGTTAATACAAAATAATGGCTATAATTTCCTGAGTTGTACAGAATATCCTTGTTGCTTGTCTTATACATAGTAGTTTATACCTTTTAACCCCCACCACATCTTGCCCCTCTCCTCTTCCTTCTCCTCACTGATAACCTCTAGCTTGTTCATATCTGTGAGTTTGCTCCTATTTTGCATATGAATATATATTCCTTTGTTTTTATTTTTTAGATTACACATATAGTGGTATCATACAGTATTAGTCTTTGTTTGACTTATTTCACTAAGCACAGTATTTTCTAGGCCCATCCACATTGCTTCAAATGGCCAAATTTCACTAATTTTTATGTTAATATTCCAGTGTGTGTGTGTGTGTGTGTCTTTATTTATGACATCTTCTTTATCCAGTTGTATGTTGATGGGCACTGGGTTGCTTCCACATCTTGGCTATCGTAAATAATGCTGCTATGAACATTGGAGTGCATAGAGTGTTGGGATATGGATATAGGGTTACACACTGTTTAGTTATAGCTGTTTAGTTATAGCACTCATGGAATTTAGCTCTCAGTAAACATGTATTTGATTTCCCACTCTCTGCAAAATGCAAGCAAGCTTCATGCTTATTAGTTTTAGGGTTATGTCTTGGTGTACTCTCCCAGATGGTCAGAGGAGGACTTAGAAGTGGCAGAGGTAATAGTTTAATTGAAAGGCTGTAAAATTAATAGAGTCTTTCTTCAATGCCTTCTATCTTTCTTTCTATCTCTCTTTGGTTGAGTGGGGATTATGAGAAAAACGGGAGTCTGTGAAGTGTCATATCTGATCTGGCAGCATCCTGCTCTGGACAGGTTTGCAGAGATTGGTGTCCAACAGAGATGGGGTTCAGGGTAGGAAGAGGAGGATTACAAAGAAATGCAAAGTTATGTTTGTATGTGGAGGGCAGAGTTCATTTAAAATTTAGAAGCATTTGGGGGGAATCTGTAAATTTTTGTTGTCCTCCAGCACCAAAGAACCAGAATTACAGTTATCAAAATGTAAGTGAAACAACTGTGTTTTTTTTTTTTTTAAGTAAAATGGACCCTGACAATATACATGTTTTTTGTGTGTGTCAGGGAAGTCCTTGTGCCTAAATATGTAATCGCAGAAAAATAAATGTGATAAAACGTTAAATAGAAGAGGGTGTTTTTTGAAAGAAACTTATTGTTAACAGGTTTAATTATGAGGATAACATCCTTGAAAAAAAGAAAAAACCACTCACATTTCTAACTCCAGATCCTCTTCTTTACTGTTGTCATATAAGCAGTTATTTATTACTCTGGTTCAGGCATTAGAACTAGAGAATAGCAGGCTGCTTTAGGGTGGAACCAATCAACTCTGTGAAAAATCTAACTGTACTTTAGTTCAAACTTTTGGATGTGGGGCTGGATTCTAGCCACCAGGAGAGAACGTGGTCCAAGAGTCCTTGCAGAAGCGAGACGGCAGGACCAGTGAGACCTTCATCTAGATCCTGTCAAAGGGGAGGGTTTTAAGTTATCTGGAGCCCCCTTTCTGGTCAGGCACTGACATGAGTCATACAGGCTCACTCCTCACACTGTGTGAATCTGTAGAGGCTTTGGGCTTTTCCCCACCTCACTGGATCCTGGGTGATCCAATGCTGAGCCATGGGATCAGGTGCAAAGGTCCTAGAGCAGAAAAGCCACGGGCTGTCCGGGTAGGAGGTGTTAAGACCAACCACGATGCTCACTCTTTGCAGATCCAGCCAGAGGGACAGCCTTGATGCTCGGTATGGCCATTACCCTTCACCTAATGTTCTTCCTGGCCTATATTTCCCTGGACGGCTTCCTTCTCTTGGGCTGTGTCTTGATCTCTGGGAGACTTCAGTTAAATGAAAGAGCGTGGAATCAGGAGTCTGGCAGATGTGAATCCAAACCTTGTCGCCAGCCCTGTTAGCTGTGTGACTGGGGCAAACTGTCCTTTCTGGGCAATGATCCCTTCATCTATAAAATGCAATCAGAAACCAAACACAGAATCAGTGAAGATGAGCCAGCCTCTATGTGCGTGGTCTGGTGCTTCTCGGTGACTCCTAAGCGTCGGGTTGCTCTCCAGCAGCCATCCCCGCGAGGGCCCATCTGAGATGGCAGGTGCGCGCGCAGCTCTGGGACTTGCAGCACTGGAAACAAACCAGAGACAAGGGCAGGAACGATCAATTTAGTAGAAGAGCGTGGGCCGGGCCTCACCTATGGCCTGAGGACAGGCCAGGTCTGCGGGCGGGAGGGGCGGGTGCGGGGATGCAAGTCCTGGAGGCTCCCCAGGTGCCGCAGGTGCAGGCTCGGGCACTTCGGGGAGGTGGCCCGAAGGACCAGGTGTGCGCGCATGCGCGACTGCCTGCGCGTCCATACCTGCCTATGTGTGCGCGCGCATGTGCATCTGGGCGCGTCCACGGCGGCAGACCCCGTGCCAGAACCGGAAGAGGAGACATATTTCTGTGAGGCGAGGTGCGAAGATTGACCGGGCGACGGTAGACGGCTGTCCACAGAAGATTGTCCGCACTGGGTTCCGCCCGGAGCATGGGGGCCTCGCGCCTCGGCCTCAGCCTGTCCGCTCCGGGGCTGCCTGCAGGACGCCGGTGCCGCCGGTGCCGCCCCCGCTCCCGTCTCCCTTCAGGAGGGCCAGGACCGCGCGCGCGGCTAGGCAGCAGGGGGATGCGGCTCGCTCTGTGCTCTGGAAGGCCTCGCTTCCATGGTGGCCGTGGCCGTGATGTGTGTGCACGACTTCACACGGCCCCTCGGCGCAGTGACAGTTGAGGAGGAGCCTTGGGATGTTCCCTTGACCAGCTGTTGAGTGTCTGACTGGTTTGAGGTGTGAGCCCGGCACCGCCCTTTGAGATTCGCTTCTACCTGGTGTGTTAGCGCGCGAAGGGAGCGGCCACCCTCAACCCGAAGGTCCAGCAGAAAGCCACTAGCCCTGAGAAGATGGGTCTCCTCTGAGATGATGGCTAGACTGCCCTTTGAGACAGATGCCACAATGTCTTTCCCATTTCCCCAAACATCCTGGTTTCTCCTCCGGGCCCACAGGAGGGAAGAAGGAGGAGGAGAGAGACGTGAAGGAAGCATCTGGAGGAGAAGGACCCAGGAAACGGATTCTTGGCAACGTCCTCCATCGGATAAGCATCATCGGGTAATATGTTTCAATTACCTTTTCACCTGGACCTTTGTTTGCTCTTGATTTTTATCCATGGCACATTGATAATATTCTTTGTTAAACTGTGGGACTTTCCCGGACAACACCGTGCTCATAAAACACCATTTCAAAATGTCCTTTTTAAAATAAATAAATAAATAAAAAGTGTAAACAAAAAACACACCTAGATCAACAGAGAAGTACAACTGCTGCAACAGAGTGGCCATAAACAGGTTGACAAAGCAATTTTCTCAATGGATACGTTAGATATTAAAATGCAGGTGTTTAAGTGAAGAGCACGAATCAAATGCTTGTGGTGACACTTGAAGAGCTCACAACTCTCTGCGATAACACAGCCAAATTTAAAAAGCAGTTGTAAACATGGGAGGAAGAAGAAGTATACATGAATATTTGAAGCAGAGTCAGGCCTGTGGTGCCTCCTGCCAGGAACACCTGGCTGCCCCCAAGGGTCAACAGAGCAGGTGGGTGAGGGGAGACCTGCAAACCAGCCAGTAGCTCTCATCTCTCAGAACATACCTCTTCATGGATACCCAGGAGAGTGGAGGTGCTGATCCTTGAGAGGGGTGGTTACAACCTTCCTGGTCAGTGCCCTTCGCCAACAGTCTAGTGCCTAGTGAGCATGCAGACTCCAGAGCAGCGTAGGAGAAAAATGTGCCAGAAAAGAGTTTTCCCTTTTACTTCCTGAGAAGTAAATTTAAAAAAGAATATCCTGTCTTGGGTCCTCAGATTTCTGGTATGAGGAAGTCATGAAGACGAATGCCCAGGGGACAGTGTCTTCCTCTCAGCTTTCCTTTCCCAGCAGGGCCAGCCCCAGGTCAGGGGCGCGTCCCAGCAGCCCTCACCATCTGGCGTGGGGAGCGTGAGGTTCCGTAGGACAGGGAACAGCCACCTCGGGCCTGGGGCACAGGAGGGAATGACTGCATGTGTGCTCTGGCTTCCACACACCTCTCAGGCCAGGAGCTAAAGTGCTTTATTCCACTTGAAGTGCACCCCATCTCTAAATCATTTCAGTTGGGTTTCCTTGGTCTTTCTGTTTACAAGGTCACAAGTTGCTGACATGGGGTGAGTGGAAGGTGAATGCCACCTTCTAAAACCATTGTCAAATCAGCCCAGCACATCTCTGTGCTTTTCATAAGTTAATTGCTAACTTCCAAGGGAAAAAACACCGTTTCTTACTTTCTGGTTTCTTATCACATATGCTGAGCACGGCTTGGTTAAGCAGTAACTCTCGCTATGCAGGTAAACAGAATTCCCTGCCCCACCCCCTTCTCCCTGCAAATCTAAGAACTGGGGGGAACAGTCAGCAGCTATTAATAACTCGCC
The DNA here is from genome assembly GCF_014754425.2 of Oryx dammah. Lineage (NCBI taxonomy): Eukaryota > Metazoa > Chordata > Mammalia > Artiodactyla > Bovidae > Oryx > Oryx dammah. Next base: position 35,232,369 of record NW_024070208.1, on the reverse strand, counting down.
GAACTGGAAGTGATTCAGTTTCATTAATACACCTTGAGAACATTTACATCCACAGAGGACAGAGTGTTTACAAGGCCTGAGTAGGTTTTATGGAAAAGCAGCTTTATAGGCCCTGGGGCTGTTCTCGTGCCAGCGCCGACCTTCACAACAGTGGGCTATTACTTGACTGAAAACCTCAAGCTTTTGCTGAAGTTGGCCCTCACTCTGGCTTTTCAGAGGTTCTATAAACGGCCGGCACCTCAAGAGTCAGCAGTGGTTTGGGGACTTGGTAGTGGGTGAGTTTGAACTCCATCCAGGCCTTGGATGCAGAGAGTGGAGGAGAGACGGCAGAGCTCCTGCTTCGTCCACATGAGTGGGCGGAGGGAGGCCACCTATGGAGTGTGGCTTGGAAGTTGCCAGGAAAGCAGGCCCCTGACCGACAAGTAGGCCTCTCTCCTCAAAGACCTACCTCAGAGTCTGAAATTTAGACCAGGAGATCTCTGCACTTCTGTTTGGGCGTGGTCTCTAAAACATCTCCTGTAAAAGGCAAAACTCCTACTTAAAAGAGGAATGTATTAACATATCAGCACCCAGACCACAGTCTATGCATTGGAATCACCTGCAGGAAGGGGGCCTCCCCCAGCTGGCTTCTGACAGGGGCTGGGGCCCCCTACATCCCTAAATCCATGCTGCCTGCATGTCCCCAGGAGTGCCTGTGGAGAGAGCCCCTGCTGCTGTTGTCTGGAGCTCGTGTTCTCGGGGTGGCTTTGAGATTTCTGCCATAGTGTGTACATTCAGGATTGGAGTAGGAACTTTAATCCTGAACTTTATGACAATCTTCCGCTCCCTGGCCATGAGATATTCCAGTTCAGCCCCCGCCCATCCCGCCCACCTCTCACCTCTGGTTCTGTGCCCTCCCTGCCCCCCGCCCGCCCCCCGCACCTCCGGGGACAGGAAATGGCTGTAGGAGCCCACCACGCAGAAATCTGCCTCCCTTCCCACCTGTGCACTCGTGGTCCCAGCTGCAGTGCTTGGCGTGGCCTGTCTACCTTATGCCCGCCTGCTGGAGCCTGCCACATCCTGTCCCTTCTCGGGCAGCACCAGCCTGCTCATCATCCTTCCCACCGTCCTTGCACCCTGGCCCCCAGCATGCTGCCTGCTGCACCGCCAAGGATCACAGTAAGTTGGTCAGAGGACTCTCTTCCTGTATCACGTTTGGAGGGCACTGTGGTTGGTGCTGAGGTTAAGGATTTCAAGGTGGGTGTGCCGCCTCTGAGGCTGGTGCGTGGCAGGGTGCCGCATAGGCTGGGCCATAAACCAGAACAACTGCTGCGTGCAGCCATGAGTGTGCTGCTTTAACAGGGGTATGTCAGGGTTATCCCTGACTCACACTGGAGGCTCCTAGGGTGGAGCGTGGAGGCCAAGGCCCTGCAGCAGGTGTGGAGGGAGGTGGAGGCGGGGTGCTCAGGATGGCTTCTTGCTCCCCATGCTGCTGGGCCAGTTGGCGTGGGGTTGGCACGGTGTAGGAGGGCTCCTGATGCTCGCCGCTGCTCGGTAAAACAACCACCCCTCTCTGGTCACTCTGCTTGAATGTATGTTTCAAGTTTTATTTGTGTCAGCAAGGAGTCTGTTGTGTGTGTGCGTTTTGCAAGACGGACAAAGCACGGGAGCGTGACGTCAAGAGTTGCTGGGTTGAGTTGTGGAAAGAGTAGCATTTGCTGTCGCCTGTTCTTCCAAATGATCTCACAAGTCAGTGAATTAGTTCATTCCCTCACCAAGTGTTTATTAAAACATATGCAAGATACTGTTGTGTACTCTGGTACCAGATGGTCTTAATCTAGTGGCGAGGCACAAAGCAGAAGCTGGTGCCGAGGGTGCAGGTCTGGGAGGGGTGGGGTGTCTTGAGACGGAGGCCATTTCTTGTTGAAGTGACTGCAGGTGGCATGTGACCTGGCTGCCAGCAATGGGGCGTGTGGACTGTTCAGTACGAACGTGGCAATGAGCCTGTCGCCTCCCCCAGGGCCATAAAGCAGGCACTCCATCAGTATTTACTGAGCTGATTTGTAATCTCACGTGCAGCCACACAGCTGAATAGAGGAATTGTGTTTATGGCTGAGTTTGGTACAGTGTATTTCATTAGCACAGTGATGATGAAAAACAGCTCATGTTATTTGCCTCACTCTAAAATGCTTGCATATCTTAATTATAAGGCCAGGATTCTTAACCTGGAGATCCCAAATGAACCTAATTTTTAGACCCAGATATTAAATGCAAAAATTTGTATATATATGTAAATGGTTATTTTTCTATTTATCGTTTTCATTAGATTCTTAGCAGAAAATGTAGGAACATCATAGTTGAAAGAGGTATATTCCACAAAAGGATAAAGCTGATCTTATTTCTTATGCAAAATCAATGCATTCTTTTCTTATAATAAATATTAACAAGAAAATGATTTGCACAAACTTTATAATTTTTAAATTTTCATTGAATAGTTGATTATAATATTAAATTAGCCTCAGGTAATGTTGTAACTTTTAATTTATTTTTGTTTGGTTACGCGAGGTCTTCCTTTTTGCATGGGGCTTTCTCTAGTTGCAGTGAGTGGAGGCTCCTCTTCGTTGCAGTGTGTGTGCTTCTCATTGCAGTGGCTTCTCTTGTTGCAAAGCACAGGTTCTGGGTGCACAGGCTTCAGTTGTTGTGATTCACGGGCTTAGTTGCTCTGTGGCATGTGGACTTCCCATACTAGGGATAGAACTTGTGTCCCCTGCATTCACAGGTGGACTCCTATCTGCTGTACCACCCAGAAGTCCCATAATTTTTTAAATGTTATAATTTGTAATAGATAATGTGTCTAGAACATGTCATTGTGGCTTGAAATATGAGAAAAGTTCAAGTGCTTAAGAAACATTTTGGAAATAAGTGATATATTAACTAAATTGAATGATCAGTACACACGAAAATCCTTAACAGTATTCCATCCATGTGCTGCTGCTGCTGCTGGTAAGTCGCTTCAGCTGTGTCCGACTCTATGCGACCCCATAGATGGCAGCCCACCAGGCTGCCCGGTCCCTAGGATTCTCCAGGCAAGAACACTGGAGTGGGTTGCCATTTCCTTCCCCAGTGCATGAAAGTGGAAAGTGAAAGTGAAGTCGCTCAGTCGTGTCCGACCCTCAGCGACCCCATGGACGGCAGCCCACCAGGCTCCTCCGTCCATGGGATTTTCCAGGCAAGAGTACTGGAGTGGGGTGCCATTGCCTTCTCCATGTGCTACAAATATAAAATCAACAAAGATTTCCCAGACTCTAGTTGCTGGATTCTAGTGACTTGAGGAGTGTCTGGAGCAGCCTTGGAGATGGTGTGAGCCTCCCTGCGGTTGGCGGGGTTGCCACCCTGTTTGGGGATGGTGGCAGAATGTGGTGAGCGAGCTGGTAGGCATCTGGAGCCGGGGGGAGGGGAGGGGAGAGGGTTGCAGTTCGTGGGTGCCATCCCAGGGTGGATTTGGAGTTCCAGGGCAAGTTCCAGGGCGAGCAGCTTGCCTGGGAGCTGATGCTAGGAGACCCAGGGAGGAGGTGAGCCCCAGGAGGGAAGCAGGTGCTCCTGCAGGTTCCCCTGGGGGCATCCAGCCTTATTCCTGCTGGGGTCTTTGGGGCCAGTGCAGTCCTGTGACTCTGAGTGACCCTGCTGGGGCAGGGAGGTGATTCCTCTGCGACGTTGGTTGAGGGCCGCTCCTGGGAAGGGCAAACTCCCCAGCCAGGGTGGAGAGGGACAACATCCTCCTTCAGGCAGGGCTGCAGGTTGGCTGCTGGGGAGTCTGGCTAGCCTGTAGGGAAGGGTCAGTGCTGAGCACACGGGGCAGAATGCCCACATTTCTGCTGCAGACACCTCTCACTCTGCTGGCCAGGCCCCTGGATGGCACGGGGGGTCAGTAGGCCCCGACTCTCTCCGCTGTCCCCTTCCTCACACATGGTCAGAACCCGGGTGCCACCCACAGGTTTCTGCTGAGGTGCCGTCTCTCAGCCTGGAGCACTCAGCTCTGAGGTTGTAGGAAGCGTGGTGTGGTAACCGGAGAGATTAGGGTGGCAGTAGTGGTTTGATATTAGAAGTGATTAAGGCAAAGAAGTGTGCTTTCTCTCTGCTTTGAAGAGCTTTGGGCTAAAGTAGTTGGCTTATCAGAGTGCTTAGGAGCTGAGCACTGCGTGGGTAGACCTCCCCCCTCCTGCGCCTTTCTTATTCACTGTCTTTCTCTTTAGGAGAACTTCCACTCAGAAAGCCTTCTCCACTTTCAATAGACTGTTTTCCTTGTCCTGAACTTAAAAAATTTTTTTTAATTAAATGTATTTATTTTTTAATTGAAGGATAATTGCTTTACAGTGTCCTGAGCTTTTGAGGAAGACAGGGACCATATTTTGTTGATTTTTGTGTTACTGGTGCTCAGCCGAACTCCTGGCACGTGGCGGGTCTTGAGAAAACGTTCATTGAATGAGTGTGTCTCCTTGGTGTACTGAAATAGGGCAGCACAGAGGACCATCCGGGGTGCTCTGCTCTTGGTTGGCGGCCTCTCCCTGTGCTCTGGGTCCTGCCCGCCCTGCATTCAAAGGGAGACTCAGGTCTCCAGAGTCCACAGGAAGCGAATGTCGTCTTAGGGTTCAGCATGGTAAAGTAGTCTTTCACAACTAAACCTTTTCTTCTGAGAATTGGCAGAAAACTCTGGTAAGTGAAAAACTATGAGTTTTCTGGAGTTACTGTCCTAAGAAATTTTACATCTTTGTAATTGCTTAAATTCAGCTGTGGAACATCTTACCAAGTGAAATTAAATGCCGTTTTCCTCACCACCGCCCTGGTAGTGTCTCCTGTGAGGTTTCTAACCCTGTTGGCAGTGGTATGTCCCTTTTTCCACTGTTTGTAAACTTCTATTATTATCTTTTGAGTCTCTGGCAAAGGTTATACATATACATTGAAGAAAACTTAGCTGCAAAAGATAAGAGAATATGAAAATAATTTCATCATTCAGTGATAAAAATTATTAACATATTGGTCTAAAATCTTTTTATGGATATAACACAGAAAATGTTTTGTCTTATTACAAGCTGAGAATATGTGTTCTAGTTTCTGTTTAGTTAACAGGCAGGGGTATTTGAGAAGGGGTTTTATTCTGACCATTTCCCATTGAAAACCTCTCTGCAGTGTCTTTTCCTGCCCTCTATTGAGTGAAGAATTTTAGAAATAAAGTGGCACAAGATACAATTTATTGAAGCAAAATTTTTACAGTGCTTGAAAAATTTTCTGTGTAGAATAAATATTTTCTTTTTTCGTGCCACCTAGCTGTTGAAATTTGGGCTAGTCCTTCCACTTTCAGCTTTGAAACTGACATGGAACAGTAGTAGTAAGCTCCTCCCGTGAGGTTTTACTTATTTCGTTTATTTCCCCCAAATTAATTTTACTGTGGTAGGCTAGAATAACATGTCGCCAAACATTTAGGTTTATGTGGTGAGGTTCAGCCAATGAAAGCAGAAGGTAGAATGCAGCTGGACTTGGAGGCTGACAGAGAAGGGATGGGAAAGCCTCTGTGAGGCGCTGGGAGAAGTCTTCAGAGGACATGGACCATTTGCTCAGGCAGCAGGCTTGGTCATCGAGAGGGGACAGTGCTTCCAGCTGCCTAAGTCTCACAGCTTCTGGTGGATCCCGTGCTTACATGAGTGCTTGTTACAGGATAAATGCAACCGCCCTACATGGGTTACTGTGTCCTTGCCAAAAAGTCGACATACAGGAAGAGCCAATTTGGGTTAGTTTACTCTTCTTGACAAATACAGAGGCTTCACAAATGGTCAAGGAAGTAGTCATGCAGCTGGACTGGAGGTGCTCATGCATCAGACAGTACCTGGAGTTTCAGATCAGTAGCTGCACAACAGCCTCCACAACAACATCTGAAAATAAAAACAGGGAGAGTGTGGGTCACAGCTCTTGTGGACTTGCTAAAACATGCTTTAAACATCATACAGCCAGTTAGAAATTCCTTCTGCAAAGCTCACTGCCTCTCCAGACTGCCTTGAATGCTTCCCTGTAAGAAGTTGCTAACACTGGAGGACATGTGTGTTTAGAGCTTTGTTTCTAAATATTATGCCCCACTAAATAAACCAACACTCCTTGGAGGATCTCAGGGCTGGGAGGAGAAAGTCCAAGATGAGTCTGACTTGTCTCAGTAAGTTAGAAGGTAAAGAAGTGCTCTTATGGTATAGAACAGCCCACAGGAGCATGGACAGGCCAGGGGCGCTCCCTGCAGGCGAGGGGTCACCTGAGTGGCAGAATAGATGAGGATAGGAATGGGCTGTCAGTCACTGAATCATGTAGGAACCCCTAGGTTCATGGGGCTAAAAAGTAGGTAAACAGAGAATAAAGGAAAGCTTCTCTTTACAGCAGAATGTCATCTGATGAATGCACGAAGAACAGAGTTAGAAAATCCGCACTGTGTACCATCAGAGTAAGGTCTGTTCAGGTCGGCTTCGGTCATGGATGCTGAGACCATTGGTTGACAGTCTGGGGGAAATGGGATATTTACATTGTCTTCCCCATAGTGTTAATCACAGGGTAAAAATGACAGTTCTGTAGTGGAGAAACCTGGGGATTTAACAATCAAAGCTTCTGTCACGGATCACGGCGCCACCATGATGCCTCATACCGAGCATCTCTGCCCAGATGCATAATCTGTGTCCGATTCAAATCCAGGGGCGACTGGCCTGAAGTCTGCAGAGGTGCCAGTATCACAAAAGACCAGGGAGGTGGAAGAAGTGTTCTAGAATAAATTCGATTCGGGAGACAGGACCACTGTGTGCCACGCATGAGTTCTGGATCAGGTAAAACGGATGGGAAAGACATTATTGGGGTGCGGGGTGTAATCTGATACGGAGGTAATCCAAATCAAAGCTCACTTTTCTGAATGTTGATTGTTTATTATCATGCAGGAGAATGTTCTTGTCTTTGTAAAAATGCGTGATGAAGGATTTGGGAGTGGAGAAGCAGGAGATCGTCAGCTAACTCTCAAAAGGTTCAGAAAGAATGCGATTATATATTATATATGAAATACATAAAATGTGTTGTATATAATATAAAGGGGATGATAAAACAAAGTGTTAAACTTGTGAATCTGAATAAAGAGTGTATGGAAGGTTTTTGTACTGTTTTTTGCATCTCATAAATTATTTCAAGATGAAAAGTTAAAGTTGCTAACACTGCCACAGTTTGGGGTGGAGGTGGGTGGGAGAGTCACACCCACGTCTCCATGCATGTCCTCTGTTCCTGATGCTCTGTGGGTCCCTCTGGAGCCCACCTACTGCCGTGCCCTGCGACCGGGCTGCCTGGCCCCAGACGGGCAGTGGTGGCCTCTGCTGCGTCCCCGCTTCATCCTGTGGTCCTCCCGCTCCCCTTGCTTCTGTGCCCTCCCTCCCACCAGCAGCACCCTAGACAACCCCGCCTGCCCCTGCTCCACACCTTTTACATTTGCCTTGTGTTTCCCACCACAGGCTGTGGGCACCTGGAGGTGGGCATCGCTCAGGTGGTCCCCCTCTTAGGTTGTGGTCCGCCTCTTGCTGACCACTGCTTGAGGGGACAGACCCTTCTTTCTCCAGGAAATACCATCATTTCGATGGGACAGGATGGGTTTCTTCCTCGCATGGGCTTTGTCTTCCTCGAAGTGTCCCAGCACTGAGTGATCAGAGGACCTTGACCCTCTGGTGGCCACCAGAGCCACACGCCCTTGGCTGTGTGGCTGTGCCCCTCATTTCCCTCTGCCCTCACCTGCAGCCCCTCCTGCCTCAGTCGTTGTGAGGTGAGGTCAACTCGGTTATAGCAGCTTTGAGAGATTGTCATGTGATTGGTAACAACTCTTTCATATTAAGGGAATTTGATCATCTTGGCATTTAGACAGTTTATGAAGATACTGTAACTAAGTAAGACCCAGGAAATGCCAAGTTTGGATTTATGCCTCCCTTGTTGCTCTCATGCTAGGATTTCCTTGTCCTTTAAAAAGAAAACAAAACTTGTGCTGGGAAGGGGAAATTGAGCCTTTAAGACTTGGTTAGACTGTGGAATGACTTTGTCTGGTAGCAGGGGTGTGGCTGTTGCCTGGGTTGCTCTTGCCATTAAGGCAGGGATGACAGTGCAGGACCCTCTGCAACTTCCGTTCACGACATGGGCCTTAGCACCTTACCAAACGCTTAGCATTCGTACTTTGTGTCTATGTCATAAGGAAGGCTGAGCGTCGAAGAATTGATGCTTTTGAACTGTGGTGTTGGAGAAGACTCTTGGGAGTCCCTTGGACTGCAAGGAGATTGAATCAGTCAATTCTATGGGAAATCAACCCAAATATTCATTGGAAGGACTGATGCTAAAGCTGAAGCTCTAGTACTTTGGCCACCTGATGTGAAGAGCTGACTCATTGGACAAGACCCTGATGCTGGGAAAGATTGAGGCCAGAAGGAGAAGGGGACAACAGGGAATAATATAGTCAGATGGCATCACCGACTCATTGGACATGAATTTGAACAAACTCTGGGAGATAGTGAATGATAAGGAAGCCTGGCGTGCTGCAGTCCATGGGGTCAAAAAGAGTTGGATGCAATTTAGGGACTGAACAACAGCAGCAGCTGTTGTAACCTACTTGTGAAAGATCATTCATCGAGCCTTGTTGAAAATGAAGTACTCATGTTTGCATTAAGCAGCAGGAAAGCTGTTGATGGGTTGGCTGGCTTTCTCAAAGCCCCTGCTACCCTGTTTTATTTAGAACACTAATAACTAAGTAGTTATTTTTCCACGAAGAGAATTCCGCTTCTTTTGTCCTTAACCAAAATAGGGACCATTTGCTGAAAGTTGTGTTGGTATTTGTAAATGCCTAGCTTTCGAAATCAGTGTCATGGTTAAAAAAAATGAGGGGGAGGGGAGTGTCAAACAGCCCCCTTAAAGCAAACATGAGCATTGTAAGCCACTTGGCTTTGATAATTTCTTCTTTCTCTGGATAGCCTTGACCTTGTCTGAGACAAAATGATTTACAACATTAGTGAATGTCTAGAGGGCAGAAACTATGTCATACATGTTCTGAGCTTGCCATTTCCTGTTGTAAAATATAAATCATATAACATTTGCATTAGATAAATTAGAAATGTGAATTAGTTGCTTTATTTAACTAGTTTTTAGAATACATTTATAGAATGTATCTTTGCTGTATTATGATTTTTAAATTATCCTTTAAAAGTTGATTTAAAAATGAAAGTAATACGTGTAGAAGGTTAAAAAAGTAGATCCCATTCAGTTCAGTTCAGTTCAGTTGCTCAGTCGTGTCCAACTCTTTGCGACCCTATGGATTGTAGTACATCAGGCCTCCCTGTCCATCACCAACTCCTGGAGCTTACTCAAACTCATGTCCATTGAGTCAGTGATGCCATCCAACCATCTCATCCTCTGTTGTCCCCTTCTCCTCCTGCCTTCAATCTTTCCCAGCATCAGGGTCTTTTCAAATGAGTGAAAAGACTTCACTCTTCGCATCAGGTAGCCAGAGTATTGGAGCTTCAGCTTTACCATCAGTCCTTCCAATGAATATTCAGGACTGATTTCCTGGTTTCCTTTAGGATGGACTGGTTGTATCTTAGGATGGACTGCTGTCCAAGGGAGTCTCAAGAGTCTTTTCCAACACCACAATTCAAAAGCATCAATTCTTTGGCACTCAGCTTTCTTTATAGTCCAACTCTCACATCCATACATGACTACTGGAAAAACCATAGCTTTGACTACAAAGAACTTTGTTGGCAAAGTCATGTCTCTGCTTTTTAATATGCTGTCTAGGTTTGTCAAAGCTTTTCTTCCAAGGAGCAAGCATCTTTTATTTTCATGACTGCAGTCACCATCTGCAATGATTTTGGAGCCAAAGAATATAAAGTTTCTATTGTTTCCCCATCTACTTGCCATGAAGTGATGAGATTGGATGCCATAATCTTTGTTCTTTGAATGTTGGGTTTTAAGCCAGCTTTTTCACTCTCACCTTCATCAAGAGGCTCTTTAGTTCCTCTTCGCTTTCTGCCATAAGGGTGGTGTCATCTGCATATCTGAAGTTATTGATATTTCTCCTGGAAATATTGATTCCAGCTTGTGCTTCATCCAGCCTGGCATTTTGCATGATGTACTCTGCATATAAGTTAAATTAGCAGGGTGACAATATACAGCCGTGATGTACTCCTTTCCTGATTTGGAACCATTCCATTGTTCCATGTCTGGATGTTACTGTTGCTTCTTGACCTATATACTGAGGTGGCAGGTAAGGCAATCTGGTATTCCCATCTCTTGAAGAATTTTCTGCCGTTTGTTGTGCAGAACAAACTCAGGTGGCACGTAAGGTGATCTGGTATTCCCATCTCTTAAAGAATTTTCTGCAGTTTGTTGTGATCTCAAAGTAAAGGCTTTAAGATAGTCAATAAAGCAGAAGTAGATGTTTTTCTGGAACTCTCTTGCTTTTTCTGTGATCCAATGGATGTTGGCCATTTGATCTCTGATTTCTCTGCCTTTTCTAAATCCAGATTGAATCTGAAAGTTCTTGATTCCTGTACCGTTGAAACATAGCTTGGAGAATTTTGAGCATTACTTTGCTAGTGTGTGAGATGAGCACAATTGTGTGGTAGTATAGCATTCTTTGGCATTACCTTTCTTTGGGATTAGCTGACCTTTTCCAGTCCTGTGGTCACTACTGAGTTTTCCAATTGTGTTGGCATATTGAGTGCAGCACTTTCACAGCATCATCTTTTAGGATTTGAAGTAGTTCAGCTAGAATTCTATTACCTCCACTAGCGTTGTTCATAGTGGTACTTCCTAAGGCCCACTTGACTTCACATTCCAGGATGTCTGGCTCTAGGTGAGAGATCACACCATTGTGGTTATCTGGGTCATGAAGATCTGTTTTGTATAGCTCTTCTGTGTATTCTTGCCACCTCTTCTTAATATCTTCTGCTTCTGTTAGGGCCATACCATTTGTGTCCTTTATTGTGCCTAACTTCACATGAAATGTTCCCTTGGTATCTCTGCTTTTCTTGAAGAGATCTCTAGTCTTGCCCATTCTATTGTTTTCCTCTCTTTCTTTGCATTGATCACTTAGAAAGGTTTTCTTATCTCTCCTTGCTATTCTTTGGAACTCTGCATTCAGATGGATATATCTTTCTCGTTCTCCTTTGCCTTTCACTTCACTTCTTTTCTCAGCTGTTTGTAAGGCCTTCTCAGACAACCGTCTGCCTTTTTGCATTTCTTTTTCTTGGGGATGGTCTTGGTCACTGCCTCCTATACAATGTCACTAACCTCCATCCATAGTTCTTCAGGCACTCTGTCTAACAGATCTAATCCCTTGAATCTATTAGTTCTCCCCTGGTAGATTACACTGGGAACTACAAAAAGAAACAGTGGTCTCTGGGTTCACCCTTCCTCATCCTTCATCCCTTTACTCAGGCTTGACTATTTTATCTCTTTCAGCTGTTTCTTCTGTTATTGTCAGTCCCTAAATATTGATTTACACTGTTACTTCTCTCTTTTGATGGGATAGTTGAGGATTTACACATCCTCATCAACATTTCTCCCAGTATCTCAAGATAGTCATCCACATTTTGAGTCCCTTCGTTGCTAGGTTACTTTGCTGCTTTAAGGAGCATAAGTAGAGCTTGATTTCTTGCTGCATTAAGTACAGGGAGTTTGTCAGCTTCTAACTGTGTACTCAGCCCCAGGACAAGTTGCAGAGCCCATTGTTTAAAAAGTATTATGAGTATCATGATGATGACAAAGCATGTTACTCCATGTGTGGGGCCCTTCTGGTGGTGAGGGGGTTCTGTGGGGCTGTAAGGGTGGCACATTCTGACATTGCTCCCTTACCCTTCAGCTCTCCTTTTCCTCTTAACTTCTGTCATTTCTTTTCTTACTTTTAAAACATCAAGAGTCCCAACATTTTAATTTTGTTCTGAAACCGTAAACATCTCTTCCATTCATCTCTATGGGTTAAATATTTAAGTAGGAAAATGATATATAATTTATTGTTGTGACTATGCAAATATTATTCATTGCAGAGCCAAAGGTTTTCTATCCTGTACATCCTTTTGCTTTTCCTAGAGTTTATAATTGCTTTTACTTTTGTGTTAGCCTTTTGCTTTATTACATTCTCAGCTGTAACCAACTTTGCCCAGTCTGTCTAATCAGATGGTCAATCTAATTGTCCCCAGAGACCTCCCCAGCCCCAGACAAAGGGTTTCCCTCCTCCATCTGGACATCACTCTTTCCAGGCCTGCTGCTGGGCTGGTGTCCTGGGACTTTCTTTCATTGCTTCCCTGGTTTAGTTTTACTGCTGCCTAGATCCTGAGATTTTATCCTTGGTTGATCCTTTGAATGTGCCAGCCCCTCCTCTGATACCTTTTTGGTGTAGTGAGTGCAGGAAGAAGTTTCTGAAGATTTTTTTCTTCCATTTCTGAAGATATTGACAATTTATTCTCGGTCTCAGTTTGCAGTTATGAAAAGAGCTCTAGGTAGAAAGAAACTCTCAGAGTTTGGAGAGGATCTCTTATTGTCACTGGCATCTGCTGTTATTGACAAGGAGGCTGCCTGATGCCTTTTGTTCTACACTATGGTTGATTTTTCTTCCTTAAGACAATGTCCTCCCATTCTTGGTATTCTGAATTTCATAATGTTGTACCTAGGTGTACCAAAGGTGTAGGTCTTTTCTCACCTATTATTACTCTAGGCATGTGGGATCATTTTAAACCTGGAGATTGTATCTTTTAATCTTTGGAAAAGTCTCTTGAATACAATGATAATTTCTTCCCCTTTGTTTTTCCCCATTCTGTTTTCCAAACTTCTATTGGTTGGATCTTGGACCTCTTAGACTAATTCTCTATATTCTTCTTGTCTGTTATCTCAATAGATAATAGAGATTTGTCTCCTTAGGATTCAGATTTTTCATTTTGGGGAGGTTTTCCTAATGTATCTTACAATGTTTTTATTAATTTATCATGTGTTTTAGGCTCTAAAAGTTTCATCTTTCTCTAATTTTTCTACTTACTGCATTGTCTTTGCTTTATGAATATGATACCATTTATAATGATTATACAAATTGGAGCATTCAAATTATTCCTGAATACTCCACTGTATTTTTTCCTATTTATCCTGGCCTTGTTTTCCAAGATGGTATGGACAGAAATGGTATGGACCTAACAGAAGCAGAAGATATTAAGAAGAGGTGGCAAGAATACACAGAAGAACTGTACAAAAAAAATCTTCACGACCAAGATAATCACGATGGTATGATCACTCACCTAGAGCCAGATATCCTGGAATGTGAAGTCAAGTGGGCCTTAGAAAGCATCACTATGAACAAAACTAGTGGAGGTGATGGAATTTCAGTTGAGCTATTTCAAATCTTGAAAGATGATGCTGTGAAAGTGCTGCACTCAATATGCCAGCAAATTTGGAAAACTCAGCAGTGGCCACAGGACTGGAAAAGGTCAGTTTTCATTCCAATCCCAAAGAAAGGCAATGCCAAAGAATGTTCAAACTACCACACAATTGTACTCATCTTACACGCTAGTAAAGTAATGCTCAAAATTCTCCAAGTCAGGCTTCAGCAATATGTGAAACATGAACTTCCAGATGTTCAAGCTGGTTTTAGAAAAGGCAGAGGAACCAGAGATCAAATTGCCAACATCTGCTGGATCATGGAAAAAGCAAGAGAGTTCCAGAAAAACATCTATTTCTGCTTATTGACTATGCCAAAGCCTTTGACTGTGTGGATCACAATAAACTGTGGAAAATTCTGAAAGAGATGGGAATACCAGACCACCTGACCTGCCTCTTGAGAAATCTGTATGCAGGTCAGGAAGCAACAGTTAGAACTGGACATGGAACAACAGACTGGTTCCAAATAGGAAAAGGAGTCATCAAGGCTGCATATTGTCACCCTCTTATTTAACTTACATGCAGAGTACATCATGAGAAATGTTGGGCTGGAGGAAGCACAAGCTGGAATCAAGATTGCTGGGAGAAATATCAATAACCTCAGATATGCAGATGACAGCACCCTTATGGCAGAAAGTGAAGAGGAGCTAAAAAGCCTCTCGATGAAAGTGAGAGAGGAGGGTGAAAAAATTGGCTTAAGGCTCAACATTCAGAACACTAAGATCATGGCATCTGGTCCCATCACTTCATGGGCAATAGATGGGGAAACAGTGGAAACAGTGTCAGACTTTATTTTTTGGGGCTCCAGAATCATTGCAGATGGTGATTGCAGCCATGAAATTAAAAGACGCTTACTCCTTGGAAGGAAAGTTATGACCAACCTAGACAGCATATTGAAAAGCAGAGACATTACTTTGGCGACAAATGTCCATCTAGTCAAGGCTATGGTTTTTCCAGTGTTCATGTATGAATGTGGGAGTTGGACTATAAAGAAAGCTGAGCACCGAAAAATTGATGCTTTTGAACTGTGGTGTTGGAGAAGACTCTTGAGAGTCCCTTGGACTGCAAGGAGAGCCAACCAATCTATTCTAAAGGAGATCAGTCCTTGGTGTTCTTTGGAGGGACTGATGCTAAAGCTGAAACTCCAGTACTTTGGCAAGCTCATGGGAAGAGCTGACTCACTGGAAAAGACTCTGATGCTGGGAGGGATTGGGGGCAGGAGGAGAAGGGGATGACAGAGGATGAGATGGCTGGATGGCATCACCAATTCGATGGATGTGAGTTTGAGTGAACTCCAGGAGTTGGTGATGGACAGGGAGGCCTGGCATGTTATGATTCACGGGGTCGCAAAGAGTCGGACACGACTGAGTGACTGAACTGACTGAACTGAACTTTTTTCCAAGATGAAGGCTTTTATGTTGGTGATCCTTGGCTGACCTTTTAATTTAGAAGTGAGGTGCTAAAAACCAATGGTGTTTGTGAATTGATGGGGTTTGATTTAGGGTGTTAGATGTGACAGTATGTTTTACTGGGGACGTCTGTATACTAGAATGATTAGTTCTTTCCTCTGTAGTGGTCAGATGTTTTAGGGTAAAGTTCTAGATTTTTTGTTTTTTGTTTCGGCTTGGAGGTATTTACCTGGTTGGAAATCAATGCATGTGGAGTCAATACCTTCCGACAGTGTAATAACTTTCAGTTATTTCCTCATTTTCCTGCCCAGAGCCGGCTCCTCTGCCTCTGCTTTTCAGCTTGGTTGCACTGTTTCCTTGGTGCTGCCCTTCATGGCTCTGACAGCCTGGCACACCGAGCCTCTGGGGTCGACTTGGAGGGAGGCCCTCCCGAGCGCCCTGTGAGCAGTGCTCCCCATGTCCTGTACTGCTCCTCTCTGTAGCTTCTCACTCCTTTAAGTTCACCCGCCTCTCACCCCCTCCGTCTGTGCATCATTGTTCATTTATCATCCCGTCATTGCTTTACTGTCCTTTAAGTGAGGTTTTGAAGGAGAAGGACACTGTCTATATGTTTTGAGGAAGATTTGCTGCTGTTGTTGTTCAGTCACTCGGTCGTGTCTAGCTCTCTGCGACCCCATGGACTGCAGCACGCCAGGCCTCCCTGTCCTTCACCATGTCCCGGGACTTACTCCAACTCATGTCCATCGAGTCAGTGATGCCATCCAACCATCTCGTCCTCGAACTGCCTGTGGCATCTGCATATGCCAAGGACACCATCCATCCTAATCACACCTCTCATCATATAGTCAGAGGAAAATCAGTGCAGGTTTACACAGGAAACTGTAGTTTACAAAATCCCCAACTGTGTGTCTGTGCATCTGTCTGTCTTTATGTAGGCAACCCCTCCTGCAGGGGCATGGTTCACACACACAGAACCTGTTAACCGAGCTCAGAGAGGATGAGCACGTGGTTGCCTTTGGGTTGGATCAGAGGAGCTTTTATTGTTGTTCTTAATCAGCGGAAAGTGTAAAAATGTTAAATTAAAAAGTGGCTTTAGACCACTGTGTATTCTTCAGGTCATCAGGCCTCTTCAGTTCAGTTCAGTTCAGTCGCTCAGTCGTGTCCAACTCTTTGCGACCCCATGAATCGCAGCACACCAGGCCTCCCTGTCCATCACCAACTCCTGGAGTTCACTCAGACTCACGCCCATCAAGTCAGTGATGCCATCCAGCCATCTCATCCTCTGTCGTCCCCTTCTCCTCCTGCCCCCAATCCCTCCCAGCATCAGAGTCTTTTCCAGTGAGTCAACTCTTCTCATGAGGTGGCCAAAGTACTGGAGTTTCAGCTTTAGCATCTATATCTTATTATTATTTTAAAACACTCTTACAGGCTGACTGATATCCACATTTATTCAATCATGTAAATAGATCATTTAGTGAAGTTTGTGTTTTTTCACCCAGGTTTGGGGAAAATACTGCAGAAGTGATGTGTAAGATGAAGGAATTGGCGAAGCTGCCAGCACATGCCTGTAGCACTTGTCATGTTATTCCTGCAGCAACTACATGGTGATTTATGCCTGCTGAACCACAGCTCCTCCCTGGGGTAGCCTCCTAAGTGTAGGTCTGGACACCAGCCTGGGAGGCATCTCAGCTCTCAGAGACCTCGTTCACACCTTGCAGAGGTTTCTGCTGGAGCATGTCAGTACTTTTCAGGAGGGAGATCTTTACCTTCAGGGAGAGCCCAGTGGTCAGCAGGCACCACAGCATCTCTGTGCCTCTTTCTTGGCTGCCCAGCAGACAGTGGTGACAGCGAGTACTTCTCAGCGTCTGGAGGCCGTGTTGGGACATCTGTGCACTCGCTTCATGGTGGAGCCCTAGGGGAGGCGGCTGTGAATCTGGAAACGTGTGAACCGCGGTGACGTCCACGGGCACTTGGTCTGAATGTTGCACCTGGAGAACAGCGGGCCCATTGGATACTGAGTGGGGGAAATGAAATTGAGCCAGAGGAGTCTAATTCAGCTAATTAAAGATCTGTAAGGTTGTCATGTGGTTTATTTTTTATCTTTGTTAATTTTTTAAGTAAGCACATAGCCTAGCTGGATGTCAGGCAGTGTGCGATTTTTTCCTTGAGTCCTCATCGTTTGACGTGATGTGTCCTGATCTGATCTGCTGTCTATGAGCTGGACACTGAGGCTAATGGAGGCTGCGGGATGAACCCCCGGGTCCTCCTGAGGTGGAACTGACATCCTGCCTGCCCCACCTTCCCTGTCTGTGCCTATGTTTGCCCTGCCCTTTTGCTTGGAACACGCTCTTTCTCTGCCTAAAGTCAGCTCTGCTTTAAGTCCCAGAATAAGTGCCCGCAGCACGACATCAGCCCATGTCGTAGACCCCAATTGAGGTGGGTTTCCTCCTCCTCTCCCCGGGTGAACCTCCCAGCTCTCAGTCAGGTGTTCCCTTCCTCCCCTGGGCTCCTGTGCCCTCGCAGCACCTCTGTGTGCACCTCTGTGTCGCCCGCTGGCATGCCAGCCATCTGCGGTCCTCAGCTGCGTGGACGTCCTTTCTCTCCCATCCCCATGGGCTGCCCCAGTGTCTGCTGCCTGTAGCACCCCGGGGTCTTGAGGAGAATCCAGTGGAGAACTCACGGTGAGCAGGACTGGCCCCCCCAAGTATGTGCTGCTTAGGGCATGACACGGCGGGGTCAGTTGACTGACGTCAGGCTGCACAGACATCGTTCCTGTCGGTTTTGTTTTTTTTAATCACTCAGTTTTCTGGGGAGGATAGAATACTCCATACAAGCTACAAGATTGCTCAGAAAAAAGAGGACGTTGGCTTGATGCTAAGAGGTTTGAAGGCAGGGACCGTGGTTGCTCTCAGAGCCCGCTCTGCAGCCTGGTCACTTAAGGCCCTGTGGTCAGGGGTTGAGCCAGGGGCAAAGATGGGTCCCGGGCAAGCTGCCCTCCTCATGTTGCCCTCCTGACTCTGGGATTCCTAAGACTTTAACCAGACTTCCTTTTTCTCTTTCACTGTTTGTGTGAATTCTTTCCAATGTTTTGTCCTCACTTCCCGCAGCAATTTTAATTCTTCTCCTTTGCTGTAATTGCTGGGTATTAAAAGCCTGTGTGACTGTGTTATGAAACAGAGTTGTATTGTATGAGTATTCTTATCCTGGGGTTTTCCTGTTCTGTGATGCTGTGAGAAATCTCTTTTTTACCTCTCTGTCAAGTCTCTGAAGGGATTTTTGCAGCTAATTTGGGATAATAAAGGCATTTTTACCGTGATGCTGCTCTTCTCTTAGGAATCTGTGTATTTCAGTCGTTCTATTTCAATTCGCCCCATACTGAATGAAGTTTCCTGCAGAAGGCTTTTTAAGGTGTTAATGTGTTTGTGTGCATCTTCCCAGGCCTGCCCCCACCCACCCATCTTCCCAGCGACCTTCTCAGCCTTGACAGTTGCACCAAACAAGCTCCTTGGGTGCTCGAGGCTTGTTCACTGTGGTAAAAAGTGAAAGAGAGAAATTAGAGGCCACTACATTGTCATGGAGCATAGGAAACTGTTTGGCTTGAAGCTCTTAGTTTTGACTGAGACTCATAGGTAGTGGGAACTCCCAAGGGAGTCACTGCTTTCCTTTGATGACGCTTTGTTTGGCCATTTGAAATGACTGTCCGTTAAATGCACTCAAAACGCCTGCTGACCTCCTGGCTGCTGGTGGCTTCCTGTCTGTGACCTTTACCAGGGAGACCCCTGGACTGGCTGTGGTGGATCACCTCGCTCAGCCCCACGTCTTCCCCCCACCTGCTGTGCTGCTTCCCCTGTCCCCAGGCACATGCCTGCCCCAGGGACATCCTGCCATCTTGGGCACTTTCCTTTTAAAGAAAACCATTTTTCTTCCTGTTGGGTCTGTATCGCAGTGGTTGGGTCTGTATCACCTTGGCTAGACTGTGGTGCCCAGTTGGTTGGTCGGGCAGAGAAGTTGAAAAAGAATAAATACATGTACATGCATAACTGAGTCACTGCTGTGCACCTGGATCTAGCGCAACATTGCTAATCAGCTGTATTCTAACACAAACAAACCTAGTTCAGGTGGTCTGCAGATATGGCTGACGTCTTTGGCTTTAATTGACTTTAAGTGAAGATTATGTTTGACGATGTGGGCGGCCTCATCCATCAGCTGAAGGCCTGAAGAGCAAATGGTGAGGTTTCCTGGAGAAGGGCCGTGGCCCCCGGAGTGGAGCATCACCCCTCATGGGAGCGGCGGGCTGCCCTGCAGACTCTAGGCTTGTCCCGTGAACGCATGACTGCACAGGCCAGTTCTTGAAACCACTGCCTCCCTTGTCTCTGAGTATTATGTCACACGTATCTGTGTCTGTATCTGTATTCCTGTTTGTTCTGCTTCTCTGGGGCCCTCGATACACCGTGTTTCAGACATCTAGATTCACAGCCTCACTGGCTTTGATGAGAGCAGCAAGGTGCTCTTCACAGTGTTGGTTACTGGTTACATTAATACTTGTCACTAAAAAGTAACCTTTAAAGCTGAGTCAGCAGTGTCTTCACTCCCTCTGCTGACCACAGCGCTTCCCCCCTTCCCCGGGCTGTCCCCTGCACCCCGGCCACACTCTGTCACTTCTGCTCAGTGGTTGTTCTGGGGGCTGCCCGCATGCACAGCACTGCCTTCCTGTTTACTGTTCACATTTCCTTGGCCCCATTACAGAGGCCAGAAAATAGGTGACCTAACAGCCAAGGGAGTGGGGTCAGTGAGGAAGGGAGACTGGCTGTTTCCTTGTTGCGTCTACTTTTCGCCTGAGGGTTGTTTATGTAGTAGATGGATTTGCAGAATGAAAGTTTGTATTATGAAAACATGAGAACATGTTCTCCAGATGTCCTTCTTTTTACATGAATATGTTCTAAGAAAATAGGAAGCTTGCAGAGTATGTCGGATAGAACATCCATCAGGTATAGTTCCCTAGACAGGAAATCTTGAGGGGACACATCCCTCCCAATGAAGGCTGACTGGGGGAGGGGCTTGAGCACCCACACTAAAAGGGTCAGAAGGGACCAGATGAGCAGGACTGTGAGTGGGACATCGGGGCTCTGAGGTGATGTATTCAGTGGTTACACGGAGATGCTCAGGTCAGAAGGGCTTTCCTGGATGCGCCTGACCACCCTCCTGGAGATGGGCACAGAGCAGGGCTCTGGGACTCAGCTCAGCCTTCTACCCAAGAGGGACTGAAGAGGCTCCTCAAGGCTTCCACTGAGCAGCGAAGGACATGGGGGTAAAAAGCTGTGCTTCAGGGCTTCCCAAGCGGCTCAGTGGTAAAGAACCTCCCTGCCATTGCAGGAGACGTAAGGAGAAGTAGGAGACACAGGTTTGATCTCTGGGTCGGGAAGATCCCCTGGAGGAGGGAATAGCAACCCGCTCCAGTATCCTTGCCTGGGGAATCCCCATAGAGGTACCTGGAGAGTTCAGTCTGTGGGGTTGCACAGAGTTGCACAGGACTGAAGTCATCTAGCACACATGCAGCTATACTTTAAACACAAGTTAATGAAAAGTCGGGTTTTATCTCAAGGAACTTTGTTTTCAGCTTCTCTGCATACACTTGGTCTACAAAGTTGGAGAGGCTTTTCTCCCCGCCCAAGAGTTCTAGGCTTTTCTGTCTTATATGTCACTGTCATGTCACCTTCTAGTCACCTTCTTGTCTTGCTGGGTATTCTGAGAGCAATACCATTTTTCCCCCCTCTCAATTTTTGTTCATTTGCCTGCATCTCCCTGCAATGGTATGACTGACAGTGCCTTGCTGAATTTCTGTCTGGAGAGCAGGTGCTGAGGTTCAGGACTTAGTTTGCATCTCATCAGGGCTTTTAGTTTGTGTCTCATCAGGGCTTTTCCCACCTCAGTTGAGCTGAGTGAGTGGCAGCTTGGCTCAGACCCTTGAGTGAGTGGTAGGAGTTTTGGGGTCAGAAAGCCTTGTCTTTCCCTAGTCCCGTCCTTTCCCAGCAGTACACCCTTAGGCCAACCTGTTCCCTGCTTCTCAGTCTTCTTATCTGTAAAGTAGGACAGACATCTATAATTAAGATTCAGTAGGAAGACAGCTATAAAAGAGGAAATGCTTAATTATTGGACACTGTTATTATTCTTTATCAAAGGCCATTGATTTGTGTTCCAGGCAAGAAATGGGAATCCACATTGTATCTGTTGTAGACTTCTCACCTCTTCCTCCCCTTTACCTTCTTCTCCCTTTGCTTTCCCAAGAACAAGTGCAGCAGAGAGCAAGATCTGCTTAGCCTTGTTATGTTATGCAGTCTGAGGAGAAAACATCTTTTGGAACTTTAAATAAAATTAAAATTAAGGGTCTTTCCCATTTGTGAGTGTCACCATGGAGACACAAATGTGTGGTCGCCATGGCGACCTTTAATCAACACTCTCCATCTGAAATCCTTACATATGAAATCAGGTATGGCTGCCACTATGAGAGGACAGGGTATAAATAAGTGAATTCTCGTGATGACAGTGCTTCCCCGGGTTGGTTTCACAGCGCAGTTCTAAAAGTGTCATTAATGGTAAGTTGACACCCGGTGGATGCTTGGCGCTTCTGAGCTGGCAGGACATTCTTAGATGGGGTTGCTCCGTCTCCTCTTTGGTCTCCTGCCTCATTTGAGGCAGCCTTTCTGTGTCTTTGCTTTTTGTGGCCACCTCTGGTGCTTCCTGTGGCTTCCCTGAAGGATGCTCTAGGAGTTCTGGTGCGTTCATAAAAGAAAGAAATCATGACTTTATAACAACTTCCATATATAGCTAATAGTAGTAATTTTGTTAGATAATTGCTTTTGAAAAGAGATGAGCATTCTTCTATAACATGCTAAGATGCATCTCATAACCTACCACACATTATGTATCTAAAATGAATCTGTATTTAGAAATGAATAACTCCCAAGTGTGTGACAGGCCATTAGTTGCTTCAAATGGTGCAAAAGTATCCACAGTGTGCATTAAAGTAGAGGCAGCTGAGTTCACCCACTGTTAGAGCCTGTGGTGCAGGGCAGTCTCCCAAGGTAGGGATGGCCTCCTTCAGACTTAGGGAGACTCGGTCACGCTGCTGGAGATGGGCCAGGGCAGGCCACTGAGTGAAGCTGGGGGAGACAGGGCTGCAGAGGAGAGGAGGAGGGCTGGCAGGGGTGCTGGACGGTGCTGAGGGGCACACTTTCCTGTCTGCAGATCTTCCCTGGGTTCACAGTAATGCTCCCAATTTGAATTAGATAGGAACCTCAGAACACTCTTAAGTGAAGACAGTTTGTAATTAAGTTTAAAGTTTTGAAACAGAACAGGCATCTCTTCAAGTACATCTTTTTAAGCGCTGTCTGGCAATGCTCAAAAGATGCTGCTTTTGAGTGGGAAAATGGACTCTACGTTACTGGTTTTGTGAGCAAAATGACTCCCATCCCAGGGTCCTCCAGGAGGATGTACATAAACTGTTTGGGCACCCTGGAGGGAATGGCAGACTTGCCCTCATGGTACACTGAGCAGACTCTGGGACTCTTCTGCTGGTGGCATTTCTTTGCTGGACAGAATGCCTTCTGCAGATCCAAAGACTTGGAGATCTGGAGCCAAACCTGGTCCTTAGAGTCTGGGGGTTGTTTCCCTGGGGAAGATGTTGACCTCTGTTTCCAAGAAAAAAGTCTTTGAAAAACTCTGTGGACATTGAAATAGCTCTACAAAATAACATTTTTGGTGTTTTAAAGTGTAAACTAACGAGAAACACATGATTTTAGTTTCCCATAAATCACAGAGGGTTTTGCCGAAGAGAAAAATGCATGTCAAAACACATCTCGGGTAAACAGTTTAAGGCAGTAATCTGGCTGCACAAGTAGGTCAAGGATTGGGGAAGGTGACATGCAAATTTGCATCCAGGTGGAGTGTGGAGGGCATGTCAGCATCAGCTCCCAGCTTCCGGGAGATTGGACACGAGCGGTGCTAGTCTGGGTGAGAGGGTGGCTCTTGGCCTCTTTGTCCTTCCTTTGGAGGCTGAGCTGTCTGTGTGAGCCTGTATTTGGAGTCCTCATAGAGAAAATAAGACCAGGTTATTAAATATTCCAATTATAAATGTTGCGAAAATGAATTTCTGCTGCTCTGCACTTGTCCTGGCTTCTGCTCATTAACCCAGCGCTCCCTGTCGTCACCTACACTGGTGGTTGATAAGAGGGACCAACAACCAGCGTGTGGGAGCTGAGTTTCTGAACTGCATCAGGATACAGAAAAACACTGCTGGGGTTTACAAATATCCTATATTTGATATTCTTGGCACTGTAATTTGTCTTGTGAAGCAAATTTCTTTTCCTAAGGAAGGTCCTTGATGAAATGATCACAGCGTGTGAATTAATAGAATCCAAATGAATTTATAAATAGTGTTCTTGCCTGGAGAATCCCAGGGACAGGAGCCTGGTGGGCTGCCGTCTGTGGGGTCGCAGAGAGTCGGACACGACTGATGGCAGCAGCAAAGTGAGTATAAAAGCATTCACTTGGCTTGCATTTAGGTTGTGAGGTTTGTTGGGAGTTTCTCAGAATCTTCTTGACTCCTAGGTGGGAGCTCTTTTGAGAAGCTGGGGGGAAGAGAGTGCTGGGTGTAAGGTGTCTTCTGTGTGTCATGCTTTAAATGC
Organism: Oryx dammah; assembly: GCF_014754425.2. Lineage (NCBI taxonomy): Eukaryota > Metazoa > Chordata > Mammalia > Artiodactyla > Bovidae > Oryx > Oryx dammah. The sequence continues at coordinate 35,208,833 of NW_024070208.1, read as the reverse complement.
TCACAGAAGTCCCTGAAGAAGGCTGATTACTTTGAGTGGGTGCGGAAACTGAGGCTGGAGACATTTGGGCCGTTTAACCAGGATCTCGACGGAGACGATCGTTGCTCACTTGGCCTTGCGCAATATTGCCCAGGACTGCAAAGTGCTCTGCTGGATCAGTCTGTAGTTTATCAAACTTGCAGGATTCACTGGCTGTCTTCTCCAAGGCTGACAGCTTGGGTGGGAATCTAAGATGTGTAAATTAGAAGGCCAAAGACCAATTCTCTTCTTAATTAATTTTTTCTTTTTATTTTTCTTTTTTAGAGAAACCCAAATACCAAAAAAACCCAAAAAACAAAAAAACCCAAATTCTTTCATCATGTGAGCCCAGGAAGGCTGGCTTCTGAGCCATACAGCACCCAGTGAGGTGAGGATACTGCTTGTTACAAATAAGTAACATCATAGCAACAACAGAATAAGTAACAATGCAATAAGAAACATCATAACAGATAATTATGGAATAAGTAACAGTGAAAAGGTGAATAACCTTTCTGTACACTTTGACACTTGGGGAGAAGTATCTGTGAGGAAGATCTATTACTATGTAGCCTGGCATTGCTAGGGTGCAGAGGGCATCCTGAGTGGACATCCAGTCCCCCGGGGAAGTGGGTCCAGCTGTCCTTCTGGTGCCCTGGTGGTGAGCGTAGTGCTGTGTCCTTGGAGTCTGGCAGGGGTGACGGTGCAGTCTGTGCTCAGCCATGGAAATTTCTCCAAGTGCTGTTTCTAAGAGTCACCGTGAATTCATCCATTTGGTATGTGGCTATTTGGGCAACAAGTAATGTCTTTCCCTCACATGATGCAAGTTGGAGCATTAGTTGGTTAATATTAACGACCCTCTCTGGCCGGAGTGGGATGCGGTGGGCGGGGTCTGGAAACTTGTGGAATTCACAGTCCCTGTGCACGCTGAAAATCACGGAGAGTTGGTCCCTTCTCTCCTGACTGTGGCCACGGAGAAAGGAGAGGGGAACGTTCTGACCAACAACAGCTGCTCTCATGGTCTGTGGCCCCATGAGCTGCACCATATGCCTAAAAGGATGCTTTTTAACCCTGAAATATTTGAGTTTCAATATTTTTTTAGATGCACAGGTTAGGTAGGTTCTTAAGGCTGAATTTGTCAGTTTTTGTTTCAGAGTGAACAATGCCATTGAATTCTATCAGAAAACAAGAGGTTTGGAAGGGAGTCTTTTACACTACTCAACTTATTTTTCAAAGCAGAGATTCAATCTGGGCTTCTATACTGGTTCCAGTAAGCTGTGGCAGAAGAAAGCAAGGACAGTGGCTTCCGGATAGTGACATGTCTCTAGTTCCTCCGGCAGCACTGCTCTTGGGACCAGGTTTTGACTGTATTTTAGAGGATTGAGTGCCCTGAAGGGGAGCACAGTTGTGGGGAGGACTTCCCCTGACTTTGCATTCTGTTTTTTCAAGATATCTACCTAGGGAGTCTAGTCATGATACATACATGTCATCGCTCCTGTACACTTAATTATTCTCCCAAAAATGGGCTTTGTATTCCTACCTCCTTCCCCTCAAAGCAAGGCTTTAACAGGTTAGAGTCTGGGAGGCCTTTCCATGCCTCTCATCTGAGATGACCACTCTGCCCGCTTCCATGGTCAATCTCGACTGCTCGTTTCCGGGGAGGGGGGTGGGTTCTGCTCAGAGTGTGTAAACCATCTCCTTCAGCAGTGATCAGGTGAACATCTGTGATGTGCTGGGCAGGTGCCTGGCACAGGTGGCTCTGGGGCTCGTAGGCTGGACAGAGCAGAGGGTGGACTATGGGGGTGCGACAGTGATCATGAGGTGAAAATTGTGATGATTGTGGGGACACGGAGGGCCAGAGGCTCCAGAACATGGCCAGGACCAGCCAGGGGAGGGCTTTCTGAGTTAGGGATGAGTGTTGAGATCAAAACATCTGTCTGGTGAGGGGCAGGTTAGAGGCTTGGGGGCTGGAGAGGCGGGATGTGGCTGGGTATGTGCTGGGTGCATCCTGCGGGGGTTGGGGGATGCTGTGTCACTGGTACCCTCCTGTTGGGGGCCAGCCTCCAAAAGCAGCAGTGTCCAGTAAGTGCCTGGGGACAAGCAAGCATCAGTCAGGGGGTTTCATCAGTAGTTTATGGAATAGTTTCCAAAGACAGTTGCAGTCCAGGCCCCAGAAAATTTGATCTGAATTCTGTGTAATGATTGCAGTCCTTACAAGGACAGCATTTTGCATCAGACAATCCCTGGTTTTGAGAACCATCGAATGTATAGACTTGTGTCTCAAGGTTTGGCAAGAAAACCTCAAAAGCCCTTTTGGCCCCTCTCCACTCAATGGTAATATCCTTTAGCGCCTCTGCGGAGGTGGCCTTCAGGGGTCATGGCCACACTTAAGGTCAGATAGAAAGTCATGGGGCAGTTTCTGACTCTCTGGGTTTGCGGGTTTCTAGACAGAATACCACAGGAGTGAAGCTCCTTCTGAGCCCATTCTATCAGTGGAGGGCACGTCTGATTTACCCCATCAGAATGTGTCTCTGGTGGAGGTGAACGTGCGCTTGGTTGAGAGTGTCTGCTCAGCCCTTTCACTGGACACTTACCATTTCCACTTTCTACACTCTGTTCTGTGGAATTAGGTCACTAAGTCCAGCCCATGTTCAAGAAGAAGGGAGTTAGGTTGCAAACTTTTCTCTCTATTATCTTTCATATCCCTAGCCCCCCCAACCCCGACGACTCCAGTATCTTATAAATCGGCAGGAAGAGAAAGAAAACATCAGAGAGAGCCTCATGGGATAGGTGACTCATTTTATCTGTTATTTATCATCTATCTATCATCTTTATCTATTATCAGTATGTATCATCTGTCCACCTAGATCTATTATCTGTCATTTATCTATTATTTATTATTAATCTATATCATCAATATCTATCTTTTATCTATTATTGATCTTTATCATCTGTAATACCTATTATCTATCATTTATTATTTATTATAGAGCTATATCTATCAGTCTATTGTCTATTATCTGTCTATGAAATAAGAATAAAAGAACAGCTTGGGGCAGCTAGTAAGAGTTCTAGAAACATTGTCTTCTGAAAAGAAGGTCATTGAGGCTGAGGAGTGCAAGTGTCTCAGCCTAACCAGGAAGCACCCATCTTCCTTAAAGACTTCTCCTTAAATTTAACCCTTTTATGGATCCCAGCAGGAAATATGTGGGGACTCATAAAGAACAGGTTTCCCCAGTCACCCACATGTTGTTTAGATGCACATTCTGCCTGGGACATTGGCTTTTTAATATATTTGACAAATTGTGTTAAGTATTTCTTATTAAGAATTTACTTTCTCAATTGAATTTGATTATAAAATACAGAGAAGTATAGTCACAAATACCACATTTTGCCCTACAAAAAAAATTATCTATTTTTAATTTAAGGCTAATTGCTTTACAATATTGTGTTGGTTTCGGCCACACATCAATGTGAATCAGCCACAGTTATACGTACGCCATCTCCATCTTTTGCCCTAAGTTTTAAAAAGAAAATAAAACTAGAGGCAGAGTTGAATGCCCTCCATGGTGCTGGCCCTGCCTCTGGCTGTAATTCTCACCTTCCTCTGCAGGTAATCATTATCCTGTTTATATCTGTGCTTTAGCACCTTCACTGCAAAGCAAATTCCTCTTTTCATCTTTACAATGTCAGTGTGTATCAAATTAAAATAATATATGGTATTTTGGAGGGTATTTAAAGATCATACAAATAGTATCCTACTGTACAGCTTATGTTTTGCACCATTTTGCCTCTCATAATTGTGTGTCTGAGACCTAGTCCTGTGGATACGTGTAGAGCTAGTTAATTCATTTTAAATGCTCTTCATCGTGCCACCGAGTCAGAATTTATTTATCCATTCCTAATTAATTTTCTACTCTATCAAGGAAATTGTTATCTTAAATTATTTCCAGTATTTTCCCGGTAAAACGATGCAAAGAACTTTGCTGTCTGTGTCACCTTGTGCAGCGTGCTTGCCACTCCTCTGGGGTATGTCCTGGCCTGGGGTTGGTGCCTGCTCTGACTTTCTGATGTGTTGCTGGCTGCTGTTCAGGGTGGTTGCACCCGTGGAAACTCCTGGCCAGCCCCCCACCACGGGGAGTGGGTCTTCCTGCTCCACACTCCAGGCCTCACGAGGTGTTTCCAGACTTCAGATGTTTGCTTATCTTATGAATGTGAAGTTGTGTTTTGCTTCATTGTTCATTTTCCTGATTACTAGTGATGTGATATATATTACAGATATTTTTCTGAAAATTTAGATTCCTTCTTCTGGGCATTGTCTGTTGATATTTTTGCCTGTTTTTATTTTCTCTCTTGACTTCTTATTTGCTCATGGGGGATATTTATATATTATGCACCCTAAGCCTTTCTTGGCAACCTGTATTCTAAGTTATCTTCACTCTGTGTGATTTACTAGAAGACAAATCAAGCAGTTTGTGGAGACAAGACCTTTAGGTTCATCAGGAGACTTGGGCTTTTGTTCTGGTTTGGCTGCCAGCTTGCTATTTGACCTTGGAGGGTCGCTTAATTTTCCTGGACCTCATCTTCCTTATCTCTGAAGTGATAAATGATATCTTTGATTCCAGAACCTCAAATCTCTTCTAGATACACAGTCATATCAGAGTTAGAACAAAATTAAGTGGAGAGAAAGTTCTATCCAAATCAAGGGAAATATCTGCCTGCTGGAATATTTGAGAACAGACTCAAGTTTCGCTGCTTAAAGAACTAGACAACTGGGATTATGTGGATGAAGTTGGCTAGCATCGGGATAACCCTTCAGTGTTCAAGAATACTTCCACATATTTGATTTTGTTCATGAACCTGACTTGTAGGATCTTGTTTTTGTCATGAAATGTGTCATCACATCTTAGGTTCCAGGCTGGGCAGCGTGTCTATCTGCTCTGCTGTGGGACGGCAGTGTCTTGGATCAGGCCACACTTGAAGGACTCTGAGTACCCACATGCCGAGTGACTGAGAGGTGAGTGACCGGCTCAGCAGTGTTAGTCAAGAGCTCCTGGCTCATCTTTCTGGGGACGTTCCTAAGAATATCCCACATCTCCCCTCTTGGGTGTCTTAGCATTCTCTGCAGTTTTGTGTCTTCTACAATGAAAGGATAACGTTGATTTTCTTAAAATGACTTTGTCTCTGTAGAGTCTGAATTAATGAGTTTTATTTTGACTCAAAGTGGGAATTGTTTTAATTTGTTGATTCTTTATATTTTGTCAGGGGCATGACTGTGATCATAATGATTAACAAGATCACTAACTTTTCTTCCCTTTGGCCCTAAAAAGCAGCTGAAGATATACCCTGTCTTTGCTGAGAGTATCTGTTTTGTAGCATGGCTGTGACAGTGAGCTTCGTGGTAGGAGCGTGAGTGTGAGTTTATCTCGTCTCCTCTCAGCCGCTTTGGTGTCAGACCTGGCCCAGAAGCCACCTGGCACCACCGTCATAGTTTGTGCGGCTGCACCCATGAGGCTCCGCCAGCACCAGGGCTTGCTAGACGTGCTCCATGTCCCTGTCCCTGTGGTGGAGCCTTGGGTTGTTGGTTGGCTGACATGTCCTGCTGCTCCTTACGAGGTGCTCAGGGCAGGGCCAGGGTTAGTGGGGGAGTGAGCACCCCTTACTTGTGCAGAACGCATGATCTCTCTGCCTCCCACCAAGGAGCCCTGGGGGAGGTGCCCTGGGATCACAAGACGTGCCTGCCTCACTGGCTGAGAGAACTCAGTTTTCCCCAGAAAGGAGAGAAAGGTGCTTTTCCTTCCCCATTTCTAGACTCTCTTTCCTTTGGGTGTTTTGCACGAGAAGACTCTGCTGGTCATGCTGAGGAGACGCCTTACAGGACTGGGAGCAGGTCCTCGGCTGCTTCCCAAACAGCTGTGACTGGGTTAGAGGGTCAGGGACGAGCCCTGAGGAGCGATTTAGAAACCGCCACACCTGGAGGAACCGTCTGGATGCTGAATGTGAGGGGCACAGCCCACCTGTCCTCGGTGTTCCATCACTTCTGTGGAAACTGGGATTTTCCAGTTTGGTGGACCCTCATGGACTGGATACTTCACATTTAGCCCTTTTCTAGGCATTTGGGGGAGAATGAAGCATTGTCCTCATTTTCAGAGAATTCAGCACTTTCTGCAAAAGATGGTTGAAAAAACTTAGTAGTAATGCCAGGCCTTGCCTTTTCACACTGTTCATAGGATTCTCGAGGCAAGAATGCTGGATTGGTTTGCCATTTCCTCCTCCAGTGGAACGTGTTTTGTCAGAACTCTCCATTATGACCTGTCTGTCTTGGGTGGCCCTGCATGCCATGGCTCATAGCTTCATTGAGTTACACAAGCCCCTTGACTATGACAAGACTGTGATCCATGAGGGGGAGAAGTATCAACCACCTCAGATATGCAGATGATACCACTCTAATGGCAGGAAGTGAAGAGGAACTAAAGAGTGTCTTGATGAGGGTAAAAGAGGAGAGTGAAAAAGTTGGCTTAAAACTCAGCATTCAAAAAACTTTAAGATCATGGCATCCAGTCCCATCAGTTCATGGCAAATAGATGGGGAAAAAGTGGAAACAGTGGCAGATTTTCTTTTATTGGGCTCCAGAATCACTGTAGATGGTGACTGCAACCATGAAATTAAAAGATACTTGCCCCTTGGAAGAAAACCTATGACAAACCTAGACAGTGTATTAAAAAGCAGAAACATCACTTTGCCGACAGAGGTCCATATAGTGAAAGCTGTGGTTTTTTCAGTAGTCATGTATGGATGTGAGAGTTGGACCATAAAGAATGTTGAATGCCAAAGAATCGATTGTAGTGCTGGAGAAGACTCTTGAGAGTCTGTTGGACTGCAAGGAGATCAAATCAGTCAGTCCTAAAGGAAGTAAACCCTGAATGTTCATTGGAAGGACTGATGCTGAAGCTGAAACTCTAGTACTTTGGCCACCTAATGTGAAGAGCCAGCCCTTTAGAAAAGACCCTGAAGCTGGGAAAGATTGAGGGCAGGAGGAGAGGGGACGACAGAGGATGAGCTGGCTGGATGGCATCACTGACTCAATGAACATGAGTTTGAGCAAGCTCTGGGAGATTAGTGAAGAACAAGGAGGCCTGGTGTGCTGCAGTCCTTGGGGTCACAAAGAGTCACATGTGACTTAGCGACTAAACAACAACCACCAGGCCCTAGATAAGAACTTCTTATTGATTTTTCAGACAGTTTTTCAGAAAGAGCAACCTGGACGAGGGGAGAGGGTGTCCCAGGTGGGAGAAGGGTATGAGCAGGTGTGGAGGTAGATGCGGGGAATTGCCCAGGGATCTGGGGGGAGAGGGAGAGGAGAAACAGGGGAGAGGGGGTGGGGGAGAGGGTGGGGGCCAGCTTCTCTAGAGAAGCCCTGGTCCCAGGGGCCAGAACACATGGACTCCCCTTGGGCCTGGCTCCCCACTTTCTTGCTTTGTGACTGGGTGGTGGACTGTCCCATTTGGGCCTGGCTCCCTTCTCTGTGAGGCGGTGGCAGGTGCTGTACCACAGAGTGGTCCAAGGATGAGAGGAGGGGCTGTGCTAGCGCCCTCAGGAGGCTCCTGACCCAGGATGCGGGGCTCTGGGTGTGTGAGGTGCCATCCTGGGAAGGAGGTAGAGCTGGGCAGGGTGCAGACTGCAGGCCCCAGGAGAGCCGGGCTGTACCTCAGGCCTGAGGAGCGTTTCTGTCTGGAATTCTGCTTTAAAAGGGTTCCTCCACCTTCCTTCTGTTAGCTCATTTTAAAGGCAGTCTCTCTTTTTGTGAACAATTAGCTCCCTCTGGTCCACCTCAGCCTTTGTTTCTGGGGGGTCACCCTGTTCCCCGCCTCCCCACCCCACATCCCTGCATTGTCCCGTCTATGTCACCTGTGGGGACCCAGGAATGCAGCGGGCGCCTGCACTCGAGGGACTCACCAGATGGCTGTAGCAACACTTGGCTTCTCCTCGTCCGTTTTTAGAGCCTTCTGTCTCAATGGAATGAGAAACAGTAAAAATAGCCCAAGCAGGCGCTTCAGAGGTATCTTAAGTTATTCTCCGCTCGTCTTTCTTCCTATGGTGTGAGTATCTTTAGCTTCTGTAGAGGGACAGAGAAAAGAAAAGAAAAGAAAATTCCTGGTGGCCACGAGTGCTATTTCTACCCAGGGGTACGTTGTATTTCTGTAGAAATAGCTTGGGGGCTGGGAGCCTGTGCTAGTGGAGAGCCAGCTCTTCTGCCTCTCAGTGCATCAGCAGAGGGGGTGCGCCTCCTCTGAAGCAGCCATATCCCACCCCCGAACTCCCCCACCCCCACCATCGGCTTCTGGGGAAATGGCCCAAGGGACTGGGCTCAGACCTGAGACAGACAGGAGCCAGAGGGGCACACCCATGGTGACAGGGCCTCCAGAGGGGACACCTTCTGTGTGGCCATGCTGGTCTGCTGTGTGGGGGTGTCCCCATCCAGCAGCACCTACATTTGGCCATGTGAGCCTGGCAGGAGTTTGAGGTTGCCTCTCTGTTTTCTCATGAAAATGCTTCCTCCTGTTGTTCAGTGTTGGTGCTCTGGGACAAGAGAACCTAGAATATCAACTCAGCAGAGTGAGCGAAGTCCTTTCTGATGAACGTGTGAGTCTTTCTGTAGGGTGGAGGACGACCGGGTGCGGAGTGGGCCTGTAGTCACCCACAGGCTGACAGGGGCAGGCCTGGCCTCTGACCCCGGAGTGGGGGGCAGCCAGCCTGCAGCTTGGAGTCTGGGTAAGTTCCCCCGCCTCCACCTGCCGCCCAGGCTCCTTGGTGTGCATGGTTGTCCATTAGGACAGCAGCCTGTGTTCATTGTCTGGGGTTTATCTCTCTGCTCCTTTGCTCCTGGGTCACTCTCAGATGGGGTGGAGCTGGGGGAGACCATGGCTGGGGACTGCCCCCAGCTTCTGTGTTTTTACACACATAGCAGGGGCCACGCAATGCCACTTGGCTTCACTATTCCTTATTCAGGATGAAAGGCTCTGTAAAGGATGGAAGAGGAGTGGACAGTCCATAGTTTCAAGCAGGACAGAGACTGGTTCTGAAGGGGAATGTGTCCTGGCGGAGGTCGAGAAAGTGTTTGTTCAGGAGCCGGAGGGCATGGTGGGCTTCCTGGAGGAGGGGCTCCTTAGGCTGGGTGTGCAGGAAAGGGAGTGGGGGCCCTGGGAGGAGCGAGTCCAGGGAAGGGGGTGAAAGGAAGCCCATGGGGACAGGAGGGACTGGCCTTGCTCACGGGTGGGCTGGCGTCCTGTTGTTGCCATGCAGGAATCTCGGCTGTGATATCCTAACAGTCGGTACCCAGTCCAGAGCCTTGATACCCGCCCTACTGAGGCCACCTCGACCTCCATCCCCTCCTGACCCAGGGTCAGGGGGAGACGGGCCTTCCCAGGCCCAGCTCTGCTCTAGTGCTTCTGGATTCCAGAGGACATGGGTCCGCTTGGGGGGGTCCATTCAGTGGTCCACTCAGGGGTCCATCCAGTGGTCTAGGCCCCAGCCCAGAGTCTTCACTGCAGGGCCTGGACAGGAGGGAGGTCGGGCTGGTGGGTGCTCAGAGATGGTGGATGTGGGGGTGGCGGGAAGGGGGGTGACTAGGGTGGGATTGCAAGTCTGGCTGCCTGGGGAGGTGGTGGTGCTGACAGAGAGCAGACCGTCAGAGAAGGAGCCAGTTTTGTTAGAGGATGAACCTGGCCTCAGACATGCTGCCTTGGGCCCAGGTTGTCACAGGGTGGTCTGGGAGGACAGTCAGTCTGGAGGGAAGCCTGAGGTGTCTGTGTGCAAGGCATGTTGGGGCTTAGTGGGGTGAGGGCAGAGGGGGAAGGGCAGGGTGGAGGTGTGGGGAGAAGGGGGACCCTCGATGGAGTCAGGTGCTGCCTCCAAGTGTCTTGGGGTTCAGAGAAGATGAGACCCCCAGAGGGTCCCAGATGGTCTCTTTCCTTTTAGGTGTGGGGTCACTGAAATTCAAGGAGACCCAAGAGAGGAGAGAGAGAGGAAACCAGCACATGAGCCGTGGGCAAAGGCAGGTGTTGGAACCTTCAGGTTCCAGAATGCTTTGTCCTCTTGGTACTGTCTCCTGACATCTCGGGGTCCCAGTGTCCCTGGTGGTGATGAAGGCCTCCACTTGGGTATTCCTTACCCAAAGCAGACTTGATGAGGTTTAGAGGTAGCCTCAACTTTGCCCCAGATGGACAGGGCCAGGCTCAGCACCATCTGGGGTCAGGGGTCAGGTACTGGAAACAATGAGAGGAGAAAGCCCCCGAGTCAGCAGAGCCCTGCCCCAGCCATAGCTGGGCTGCTGGTAACAGAGGTGAGGGCCACTCCACCTTTGCTCTGTGGCGGGTGGTAACCGGGGCGGGGGCAGGGCAGGGAGCCCTCCCTGGGCTGCGGTGCCAGAGTGGGACCCACGGGGCTGCTGGGCTGACGCCCTGGGCTTGGGTTTCGGGGGTGGGAACCTCTGGCAGGCAGGTTGGCAAGCAGCCCAGGTTCTGGAATGTGCGCTCTGCCTGGTGGGCTCACAGCTTGGCATCAAGTTCCTCCAGGACTGCAGGGAACAAAAGGCAAGTGGCTCCAGGGCTAATTAGCTGGTGAAAGCCCTGGGGTGGGGATTGGGGGCCTAGGCGCACTCCCCTGCCTCTGGGGAGCCTGCTTGAACACTCTCGGGGTGGGGGTCCCACAGGCCAAATGGTGCAGCTAGGATTGGAGTCAGGGCGGGGGGGGGGATGTGCGACTCAGCCCGCGAGGTGGCCAGCAGTGACCTGGGTCCGCGAGAGGCCCCTGGGCGTCAGTCTTGCTGTCCTGGCCCCTGACCTGCGGGGTCACAGGGGTGTGTGCAGAGACAGCCTCCCACCCTGCACCGGTGGCCAGCCGCAGTTGGGCTGAGGCCCGGCCGTGGCTTCGTGCCTTGTGGGAGCGAGGTTCTGTGCGCGCCGTGTGCTGCCCTGTGTTTAATGCTCCCGTGGGGGTGGCTGAAACGAGGGCCAGGCTGGGGAAGGCTGCGGGGCTCCTGGGACACCAGCCAAATTCTTGGGGGAACGTGCGTCTGGATTTAGTGGAGTCTTAGGTTCGAGAGAGTCAAAAGGTCTTGAATATTTGGTGGGAAAAATAGGAGTGATTTTTCATTCAAAATCATCCAACTCAGGGCAACTCAGATTTACATGATTAAGAATGCTGTTTATTTAACAAAAGTATTTACGACAGGAATCTTCTAATAAGAAGTCTTTCTCAAAGGCTGTGAAACCTAAGAAGGTGTTTAACTTACAGCTTTTAAGGTGTTCATCTAATTTAGAAAGTAAGGCCTCCCTTTTAGCTGGGGTCCCTGGGAGAAGCTCTCAGAGTGGATAAAGGGATGTGTTTGCTAATCAGGTTTTAACACAAAACCCAACTCTCTCCTGGGCACAGCCCCCTTGCACCTGTTCCCAATTCAGTATTTCCTCTGTCAGCAGCTCCCTCGAGATTCAAGATGTAGGACCAACTCTAGAGGCATCCGTAGGGCTTCATGGAGGAAATAGATGTTGAAAATATTCTCCTCAAAAGTTCTTCAGAACTGTTCCCAAATTGGTTGAAGGTGATGATTCTTTTTCTAAAAGGATGAAAGAATCACTGCTTATTAGTGCATCTGGGAAGGTTTGCTGGTGGCAGAACCTGGCTGTTCAGGGTGGTCATTGAGCAGCCCCTGGCCTGGGAGGGTCTTCTCTGGCCTCCCCTGCCAGCCCCCACCCCCAGACAGCTGGTTCTGCCTTTTGACCAGACCTCTGGGGACATGTCAGGACAGAGCCTGGGAACAAGCAGGCACCCCTGAGTGGAGAGTCTGAGTCTCTCTTTGTTCTGTCGTGAGTGTTCTCCACACACCCCCCAACTCCGTCTCCTTGGCTGCTAATCCACGCTGAGGTCCTGGACCACCCTTGGGACACCTCGAGTTTTCTCTGTGAAGCATGTGAGGTGATTTGACAGCTGGAGACCTTCCTGTTAACAGCCATTATAATAAAACATTCCCTCAAACCAAATTCGACAATTATTAACATGTTTAAACAGAAAACGGTGTTTACTAAGGCATTCTTCCTAGGCTTAACATATCCTGTGAGGAGGGCGGGGTGGGGGAGTGGGGTAAGTGGAAACCTCGGCTCTACCTGTGATTCAAGGTAAAGTCAGAGCCACTGCTTTTGGTGAGCAGTGCAGAGACCCTTTGACACGTGCCGTGGGTAGTGACAGCTGTCTCACTGGGGGACTCAGATCCCAAACTCCCCCCAACCTGGCCCCCGCCCTGAGGCTCTGGCAGGACAGCTCTGCTCAGGAGGCGAGACCCGAGGACGGGCAAGAGGGGCAGGGCCCAGGGGCAGGCCCCGATCTGCTGCCTCAGGGCACCCCAGTGCCCACACAGCCAGGGCCGTGCTTGCTCACTGCCTCGTAGCAGCGGTTTAACTTGTGTGGGGCTTAGACGTCTGAATTATTTAAGACTGTGAACCTTCCTGGTGAGGTTGGGGGTGCTGTGCCTGGCGAGGTGAGCCCTGCTTTCCTCGTCCTGAGGTGCACATGCCGAGGCCCAGGCCTCCCAGCCTCCATGGAGTCTTGAGGCAGCTGGATGGGTGGGGGGTGGGCCCGGGCTGCTGTGCTGGGTGAGGAAGTGACAGACTGCCTCTCACCTCCAGGGCTCACAGGCCAACGGCCTCCACACTTTTACACACACAATGCCACTGTTTACTTCTTTAACAAAAGAAAAAGACTCGTGTGTAGATGCGACATGGGGAGTGGAGGAAGGGGGCATCCCCTCTTCCTGAGCCTGCGAGTCGCAGCCCTGTCTGAGGATAGTCTCTGGGCGACAAGTGTTCACCCTGTGTCGGGCCCAGTCCTAAGGGCTGGACATGCGCCTGCTCACTTAATCTCCACACCAGCAGGTGTGTCACACTGCTTTGCAGTGAGGAAGCTGAGGCCTACGAGGTGGCAACTTATGTGGCTGGTGTGCAGTGGGGGCGGGGGCAGGGGTGACAGGCAGGTGGTGTGGCTCAGAGCGGGGTGCTCACCGGGGAAGGGGCACGCCCCAGGAAGAAGGAATGGTCCGTGTGCAGCGTGGGGTGAGGGCACTGGACACGTCTGCCTCCAGGGCGGCCTCTTCACAGGGCTTTTGCAGGACGGCCCAGGGCAGGCTCCTGACATCAGGCCCTGGGGAGAGCACTGCTCCTCTGGGTGATGGCTGTGGAAGGATTTTGAGCACAGAGGTGAAACAGACAGAACTTGACGTTTCACACTTCACAGCACAGCACTCAGCATGGAGAGCCTCCACTCTGTGCTCACATAGCCGCCCCCACCACCAGAACTTCTATCCCTTCTCAAACCGGCACTCTGACCCCATGAGACAGTTCCCTACGTGCCTCTCCCCAGCCCTTGGCATGCCAGTTCTATGTGCCTGGCTGTTCTAGGGGCCTCGTGTAAAGTGGAATCATACCAGGTGTGTCGTTTTGTGTCTGACTTAGTCCACGCGCCGTGATGTCTCCATGTTCGTGCGTGTTGTAGCCGCTTGCAGAGTCCCCTTCCTTTCTAAGACTGAGGGATGTTCCACCTTCGTCTCTCTGTGGACGTGTGGTTGCTTCCACCACCTGGCTGCTGCAAGCTGGAGGACTTTAGGTTGGGAAGTGATGTACCAGGTCTGCATTTGCCAGGCACAGAGGTGCCAAGCAGACAGAGCCGAGGCCGCGTCTGTCTCACATTCCCTGCTCTGAGCGACTCTGCAGGAATGTCTGTCAAAGGTAGAGAGTAATCTTACATCTTAGAGTTGAAGTAAGGGATTAAATGAGAAAGGAATGAGATAAAATGACGTATGAAGAAACACATACAAGCCGTAAAGCATGGCATGAATACCGGCTCTTACCCCCATTGTTGTCTCTGTGTTTCTGGGCAAACTGCTTCTGAACTCAGAATCCAGTCATTATGACAGCTTCATTATGACATAGTTCCCTCCTCGCATCTCTGCAAACCCAGATTTCCTGCAGCCATCTCCGTGCTCAGGTGAATGTATGTGATATGTCTGAAGTTCTCTTTGCACAGACAAAGCTCTTTTTCCAGTGTAAAGGCACCCATGGATTTCAGGTGGCTCTGTGTCCTAGCTCACCTTGGGATTGTGCTTGAGTGGAGAAAGATTGGAATCCCTGACCACATTAAAATACTTCATCGTGAAAAACTTAAGACACAGAGCCGGGGAGTGAAGAGGAGTGTGAGCACTGGCGAGTCCGTCAACCGACTCCACAGCGACTATGCTCTGCTGCTTTGCCCATGCTGTCCTTTTATGCAGATAAAGAAATACCTGGAGCGATATTCCGTTTCTCCTGCCTGCTCCAGACAGCATCTCTAAGAATTATGGACATTTCTTAAGTGACGTGTGGCCAGTGTTAGAATTAGTAATACTGATTTACTTGCACAATTAAATTACCCTGATTGGCTTAAAATTGTTCCCCAGTGCTTGGTTGTTCCCATGGGGCTGCGGGTCTCGGCTCAGCAGGGTGTGACAAAACATGAGAGCCGGGCTGGCATGAATGGCAGACAGCCGCTTCTCACAGCTCTGGAGGCTGGGAGGTCCACAGTCAAGGTGCTGACCGATTAGGGATCTAGTGAGACCATTCCCCTGGCTGGCAGACAGCCGCCTTCTTGCTGTGGCCTCATGTGACAGAGAGAGGGTCTGGGCCCCAGCTCATCTTAGAAGGGCACCAGTGCCATCATGGGGCCCTGCCCTCATCATCTCATCTAAACCCAGCTGCCTGCCAAAGATCCGCCTCCAAATGCCGTGACCCTGGGGCTTGGGGTTCAGCTCGTGAACGCAGCGGGGACACAGACATCTAGCCCGGAGCACCCACACCCTCTCACACACTGCACTTGTTTGTAACATCCCTTGAGTCTTTGCACACAGAGCAGACCACGCCCCTCACGAACTCCCAACCTGGGCTGGCTGCCCCATGGTGTCCCCTGTTCTGACCTTGTCCTCTGGCTCCACGTGCAGCCCTTGAACTTGCCCTCTCACGGCCGTGTTCCCTGCAGGTGGGGTTGGCTGTGGAGGGCCAGTTTTGTTCAGGCTCACCATGTGCGGCAGGAATGCGTTCCAGATGCTCTGCTCGCCTGTGTCCAGAGCCCCGACACCTGCTCATCCCAGCTCACTGCTGCTGAGGGTCATGGTGGGCTCTGAGTCATCTTTCAAATACGCTGTCAAAGTTATGGTTCTTCTTATTCAGAATTGAGACAATTAATTGTAAAAGGTTTACAACATATAGATAAGCAAAAGAAATAAAACCATCTTAACATCCTAGCCCTTGATAGCTGCCATTGAAGTTTTGATGTGGAATCTTCTACTATTTCTTTATCTTATGTATACATTATAACCACATCTTCCTACTTACTGTGAATAGCTTTTGATGTCATGAAATATTCTTTGACTGTGTCATTGACTGTCTAGTCCTTGAATACTAGAATCACTATTTAATTAACACACCACTTTCGTACAAGTTGTGAACACTGCAAATCCCCTGTCCAGAATGCTCATTTGGATTTGGCCCCAAAGCTCTTGGAGAGGACCACTGCCTGTCTGCTTCCTAGAATGACTGCTGTCTCTTCTGGGGTGAGATGGGGTGGGGGGATGTGGAGGTGTTGGGCTGATGGGGGACATGGAAGGTTGGGGTGATGGAGGGAATGGAGGATTGGGGTGATGGGGGGTCATGGAGGCTTGGGGTGATGGGCGGTCATGGAGAATTGGGGTGATGGGGGGTCATGGAGGGTTGGGGTGATGGGGGACGTGGAGGCTTGGGATGATGGGGGCACATGGAGGGTTGGGTTGATAGGGCAGGGTGGGGGCTTGGGGTGATGAGGGCCGGGTGGGGGGTGCCATGGGGAGAGGGCTGTAGACTGGGTGCCCTCTGAAAGCTTTCTGAGGTGCTGAGAACAATCTTGTGTCTTGTCTGACATGGTGCTGGTCTGGGACCTGCCCCACAGTGACGGCCGATTCCCTGTACTCAGCCCTGTACTCACTCCCACAGTGTCTCCCAGGAGCTTCTTGGAGCCGCACGCCCTCCCAGATGGGCTTAACCAGAACTTGCACTTTAACCAGATGCCTCGGAGTGAAGTGGGAGAGTCACTTCCTAAAGCACTTTTACCCAATTATCGCCTAGAAACACTGGTCCATTTGTGAAAAGAGATTCACGTGGGAGGAGCGTGCTAAGTTCAGCTGAGGGTGGAGAAGTGCTTAGTAGGCAGCCTCCCGGCTGTCTCCTTCCCCTGGATGCAGAGGGCCAGTCGGGCCAGGGGCTGGCTTCTGCGGTTCAGGAGAGGCTTAGCAACTGAGTGGCTTTGGCAAGTTAACAGCGGTCTTGGTTTCCTCCTCGGTGTGATGGAGACTATGTTCTTTCACAGATGTGGTGCAAGGTCTAAGTGAGGCAGTGCCCGGCACGGCGCCAGCACTCATTCAGCTGGGCTGGTGACCGAAAGTGCACGATAAGGTGGTGTTGAGAGCGAAGGGCAACTGGTGAACATTGCTTTGGGGAATCCCAGGATGTCGCACTCTTTTCCTCCTACTTTTTCAGCCGACGATCAGTTTTAACAGCTGGTCCCATGTAGAGAATGCAACAAAAACCGTTTTGGATTAAACACATCCATGTTAAGCTCAGAGCAGCCACCCACTATGTACCATATGCTGTCTTATTCTTTAACCAAATGAGGGGAGAAAAAGGAACAGCCCACTTCCCCTCACTCTTTTTAAAAAGGTCTTTCTCTTCAGTATAGGCGGAGGCTTAAATGTGCTTTGATTCTGGAGAGATTGTGTTTACCAAGTATTGATACTTTCATCTTTAAGAAGATCTGGCTGGTTCAGTTCTGTTTCATTCCCAAGGGAGTCCCCATGGGGTACACCTTTGACTGTTTTCTGAAGTCAGTGAGATGGAACCACTACCAGATGCAATGTTAACTTTTCCAGCCCCTAAAATAAATACTTGTGAACGAAGCTCAGTGGCATGAAGACCACAGTGTTGAAGGGTTAATACACAATGGCGAGTTTCTTACCGATGGACCTCCTGACAGTCAGATGTTGGATTCTTGTCCTGGGCCTGAACCTGGATGAGTTAGGTGCTCTGGAGTGAAGTGGCCCCTCACGTGGACAGTGCTCTCTGGAGGGCGCTATTTGGCTCTGGTGAAAGGAATCTGTGAACACGCTTACCTGCATGAATATGCAGTCACATGTCACCGTGTCCTGGTTATTTTGTGTCTCTTTAGTTTTCTGCGCTTCCGGCTCATACTTCAAACTCAACTTCTTACAGCAACGTTCCAACTCCTTCCCATGCCATGACTCTCCCTCCCCAAAGGAAAGACAGCCCTGTGCTGCTGACCTAAACCCCCGGCTTGCTGACTGTCAGGGCTGCACAGGTCTCCTTACCGCAGACCATAGACAGCTGCTAGTTTCCTTTGGAGGCATCTGTTGCTCCTCCACCCACTTATCCTTTGAGTGACTATATTTTCAAAATCAGTTTGTGATCTTCATTGTCCCACCTTATAGATTCTTAGGAATAACTTTCTCCGACCTCATGAAACAAAAGAGGAAGCTGCAGGGCAGCCTTTTCCTGAAGCTGAGTCAGTGCAGCGAGGGGAGGGTTTCTGCCTGCCTTCAGAGCGGCCCCACAGGGAGGCCCCATCATTGTCTGATTGGCCACTTGGTCTGAGGACCCGGAAGGAGGAATTTTTTTTGTAAATATCAGTTCAGTTGCTCAGTCATGTCCGACTCTTTGCGATCCCATGGACTGCAGCATGCCAGGCCTCCAAGTCCATCACTACTCCTGGAGCTTGCTCAAACTCATGTCCATCGAGTTGGTGATGCCATCCAACCATCTCATCCTCTGTCATCCCCTTCTCCTCCTGCTTTCAATCTTTTCCAGCATCAGGGTCTCTTTCAGTGACTCAGTTCTTCCCATCAGGTGACCAAAGGTATTAGAGTTTCAGCTTCAGCTTCAGTACTTCCAGTGAATATTCAGGACTGATTTCCTTTAGGATGGACTGTTTTTTTCTCCTTGAAGTCCAAGGGACTCTCAAGAGTCTTCTCCAGTACCACGGTTCAGAAGCATCAATTCTTTGGCACTCAGCTTTTTTTATAGTCCAACTCTCACATCCATACATGATTACTGGAGAAACCATAGCTTTGGCTAGATGGACCTTTGTCAGTAAAGTAATGTCTCTGCTTTTTAATATTCTGTCTAGGTTTGTCATAGCTTCTCTGGTGGCTCAGAGGGTAAAGTATCTGCCTGCAATGCTGGAGACCTGGGTTCAATCCCTGGGTGGGGAAGATCCCCTGGAGAAGGAAATGGCAACCCACTCCAGTATTCTTGCCTGGAAAACCCCATGGATGGAGAAGCTTGGTAGGCTACAGTCCATGGGGTTGTAAAGAGTTGGACACCACTTTCACTTTCACTTTCTTCCAAGGAGCAAACATCTTTTAATTTCATGGCTGCAGTCCATCTAGTCAAGGCTATGGTTTTTCCAGTGGTCATGTATGGATGTGAGAGTTGGACTATAAAGAAAGCTGAGCACCGAAGAATTGATGCTTTTGAACTGTGGTGTTGGAGAAAGACTCTTGAGAGTCCCTGGGACTGCAAGGAGATCCAACCAGTCCATCCTAAAGGAAATCAGTCCTGAATATTCATTGGAAGGACTGATGCTGAAGCTGAAACTCCAATACTTTGGCCATCTGATGCAAAGAGCTGACTCATTTGAAAAGACTCTGATGCTGGGAAAGATTGAGGGCAGGAGGAGAAGGGGATGACAGAGGATGAGATGGTTGGATGGCATCACTGACTCAATGGACATGGGTTTGGGTGAACTCTGGGAGTTGGTGTTGGCAGGGAGGCCTGGCGCTCTACGGTTCATGGGGTCGCAAAGAGTTGGACAGGACTGAGTGACTAAACTGAAAGTGAAAGTGAAGTCACTCAGTCGTGTCGGACTCTTTGCGACCCCATGGACTGTAGCCTACCAGGCTCCTCCCTCCATTGGATTCTCCAGGCAAGAGTACTGGAGTGGGTTGCCATTTCCTTCTCCAGGGGATCTTCCAGACCCAGGGGTTGAACCTGGGTCTCCTGCATTCCAAGCAGACGCTTTAACCTCTGGGCCACCAGGGAAGCCTGAACTGAACTGAAGTCATCATCTGCAGTGATTTTGGAGCCCCCCCAAAATAAAGTCTTTCACTGTTTCCATTGTTTCCCCATCTATTTGCCATGAGGTGATGGGACCAGATGCCATGATCTTAGTTTTGTAAATATCACTCAGCTGCAAAAATTTTTGTTTGGGGCATTTATAATGAAAGCCATGAGCTGGGGGATGTCACTATTCTACTGTCAGACAAACAGAATGACTCCAGCTACATCAATGTTCCATTGCTTGTTAGTAATAACGCCGTGTAAACGTTCACCCAAAGGCCGTTTGCACTGGGGGCTCCTTTTAAAAACTGTAGTATAAACATGAAATTGTACACAGCATGAAATTTACCATTTTAACCATTCTGAAGTGTATAGTCAGTGGCGTTGAGCACATGCACATTGTCGTGCACCCATCCCCACCCTCATCTCCAGAACTCTTTTATCTTTCTCACAAGAACCTCTGTCTCCACTGAACACCACCTCCTTGTCCACTCCACCCTCCTGCCTGTGGTGACCACTGTCCTACTCTCTGTCTCTATGAATTTGACTTTCAAGTGTTGCATCCATGTGGAATCACCCAGTATTCATCTTTTGTGACTGGCTTATTCCATGCAGCATCGTGTCTTCAAGGCTCGTCCCTTGTGTGGCCTGTGTCAGGGTTGTCCCTGTCTCTCTAGGGTTGAGCAGCATTCCACCCTGTGTTTATATCGCATCGTGATTGTCTGTTCGTTGGCCGACGGGCACTTGGGTTGCTTCCACTGTTTGGCTTTTGTGAATAATGCTGCTGTGAACTTATTTGTGCAGGTATTTGTTTGACTCTCTGCTTTCACTTCTTTTGAATATACTCCCAGAGGTGGGTTTTCTGGATTATACAGTAATTCTGTTCTATTTTTGAGGAACCTCCATACTGTTTGCTACAGGGCTACACCATTTTATATTCCCACCAGCAGTGCACAAGGGTTCCAGTCTCTTCACATTCTTAATAACTCCTGTTGTTTTCTGTATTTTTTCTTTAATAGTAGCCATCCTAGTGAGTGTAAAGTTGTATCTCATTGTGGTTTTGATTTGCATTAGAGGAGCTACCATGTGAGGAGCTACCATGTGCCTGAGGTCAGGGGCGGTGACCGAGAGGAACAACCCTACGTCCAAGGAGCGGTGGCTGCACGGGTGCAGGAGGGCTGAGAGGAGCTACTCCATGTTCAAGGTCAGGAGGGGTGACTGTGAGGAGATACCCCTCATCCAAGGTAAGGAGCAGTGGCTGCGCTTTGCTGGAGCAGCCGTGAAGAGATACCCCATGTCCAAGGTAAGAGAAACCTAAGTAAGACGGTAGGTGTTGCGAGAGGGCATCAGAGGGCAGACACACTGAAACCATAATCACAGAAAACTAGCCAATCTGATCACACAGACCACAGCCTTGTCTAACTCAATGAAACTAAGCCATGCCATGTAGGGCCACCCAGGACTGGCGGGTCATGGTGGAGAGGTCTGACAGAATGTGGTCCACTTCAGTATTCTTGCCTTGAGAACCCTAAGAGCAGTATGAAAAGGCAAAATGATAGGATACTGAAAGAGGAACTCCCTGGGTCTGTAGGTACCCAATATGCTATTGGATATCAGTGGAGAAATAACTCCAGAAAGAATGAAGGGATGGAATGAAAGCAAAAGCAATACCCAGTTGTGGATGTGACTGGTGATAGAAGCAAGGTCTGATACTGTAAAGAGCAATGTTGCATAGGAACCTGGAATGTCAGGTCCATGAATCAAGGCAAATTGGAAGTGGTCAAACAGGAGATGGCAAGAGTGAACATCGACATTCTAGGGATCAACGAACTAAAATGGACTGGAATGGGTGAATTGAACTCAGATGACCATTATATCTACTACTGTGGGCAGGAATCCCTTAGAAGAAATGGAGTAGTCATCATGGTCAACAAAAGAGTCTCAAATGCAGTACTTGGATGCAGTCTCAAAAATGACAGAATGATCTCTGTTTGTTTCCAAGGCAAACCATTCAATATCATGGTAATCCAAGCCTATGCCCCAACCAGTAACACTGAAGAAGCTGAAGTTGAATGGTTCTATGAAGACCTACAAGACCTTTTAGAACTAATACCCAAAAAAGATGTCCTTTTCATTATAGGGGACTGGAATGCAAAAGTAGGACGTCAAGAAACACCTGGAGTAACAGGCAAATTTGGCCTTGGAGTATGGAATGAAGCAGGGCAAAGGCTAATAGAGTTTTGCCAAGAGAACACACTGGTCATAGCAGACACCCTCTTCCAACAACACAAGAGAAGACTCTACACATGGACATCACCAGATGGTCAACACAGAAATCAGAATGATTATATTCTTTGCAGCCCATGATGGAGAAGCTCTATACAGTCAGCAAAAAAACGACCGGGAGCTGACTGTGGCTCAGATCATGAACTCCTTATTACCAAATTCAGACTTAAATTGAAGAAAGTAGGGAAAACCACTAGACCATTCAGGTATGACCTAAATCAAATCCCTTATGATTATATAGTGAAAGTGAGAAATAGATTTAAGGACTAGATTTGATATACAGAGTGCCTGATGAACTATGGACAGAGGTTCGTGATGTTGTACAGGAGACAGGGATCAAGACCATCCCCATGGAAAAGAAATGCAAAAAAGCAAAATGGCTGTCTGGGGAGGCCTTACAAATAGCTGTGAAAAGAAGAGAAGCGAAAAGCAAAGGAGAAAAGGAAAGATATAAGCATCTGAATGCAGAGTTCCAAAGAATAGCAAAGAGAGATAAGAAAGCCTTCCTTAGCGATCAGTGCAAAGAAATAGAAACAACAGAATGGGAAAGACTCGAGACCTCTTCAAGAAAATTAGAGATACCAAGGGAACATTTCATGCAAAGATGGGCTTGATAAAGCAGAAGATATTAAGAAGAGGTGGCAAGAATACATGGAAGAACTGTACAAAAAAGATCTTCACGACCCAGATACTCATGATGGTGTGATCACTCACCTAGAGCCAGACGTCCTGGAATGTGAAGTCAAGTGGGCCTTAGAAACCATCACTACGAACAAAGCTAGTGGAGGTGATGGCATTCCAGTGGAGCTCTTTCAAATCCTGAAAGATGATGCTGTGAAAGTGCTGCACTCAATATGCCAGCAAATTTTGAAAACTCAGCAGTGACCACAGGACTGGAAAAGGTCAGTTTTCATTCCAATCCCAAAGAAAGGCAATGCCAAAGAATGCTCAAACTACTGCACAATCGCACTCATCTCACACTCTAGTAAAGTAATGCTCAAAATTCTCCAAGCCAGGCTTCATCAATATGTGAACTGTGAACTTCCAGATGTTCAAGCTGGTTTTAGAAAAGGCAGAGGAACCAGAGATCAAATTGCCAACATCTGCTGGATCATAGAAAAAGCAAGAGAGTTCCAGAAAAACATCTATTTCTGCTTTATTGACTATGCCAAAGCCTTTGACTGTGTGGATCGTAAGAAACTGTGGAAGATTCTGAAAGAAATGGGAATACCAGATCACCTAACCTGCCTCTTGAGAAATTTGTATGCAGGTCTGGAAGCAACAGTTCGAACGGGACATGGAACAACAGACTGGTTCCAAATAGGAAAAGGAGTCATCAAGGCTGTATATTGTCACCCTGCTTATTTAACTTCTATGCAGAGTACATCATGAGAAACGCTGGGCTGGAGGAAGCACAAGCTGGAATCAAGATTGCCAGGAGAAATATCAATCACCTCAGATATGCAGATGACACCATCCTTATGGCAGAAAGTGAAGAGGAACTAAAAAGCCTCTTGATGAAAGTGAAAGAGGAGGGTGAAAAAGTTGGCTTAAGGCTCAACATCCAGAACACTAAGATCATGACATCTGGTCCCTTCACTTCATGGGAAATAGATGGGGAAACAGTGGAAACAGTGTCAGACTTTATTTTTTGGGGCTCCAGAATCATTGCAGATAGTGATTGCAGCCATGAAATTAAAAGACCCTTACTCCTTGGAAGGAAAGTTATGACTAACCTATATAGCATATTGAAAAGTAGAGATATTACTTTGCCAACAAAGGTCCATCTAGTCAAGGCTATGGTTTTTCCAGTGGTCATGTATGGATATGAGAGTTGGACTGTGAAGAAAGCTGAGCACCAAAGAATTGATGCTTTTGAACTGTGGTGTTGGAGAAGACTCTTGAGAGTCCCTTGGACCTCAAGAAGATCCAACTAGTCCATCTTAAAGGAGATCAGTCCTCGGTGTTTGTTGGAAAGACTGATGCTTAAAGCTGAAACTCCAGTACTTTGGCCACCTCATGTGAAGAGTCGACTTATTGGAAAAGACCCTGATGCTGAGAGGGATTAGGGGCAGGAGGCGAATGGGATGACAGAGGATGAGATGGCTGGATGGTATCACCGACTTGATGGACATGAGTCTGAGTGAACTTTGGGAGTTGGTGATGGACAGGGAGGCCTGGCATGCTGCGATTCTTGGGTCGCAAAGAGTCGGACACGACTGAGCAACTGAACTGAACTGAACTGAAAGACCAGCGAGGTTGAACATCTTTTCATGAGCTTACTGTCCATTTGCATATCTTCTTCTGAATATGTCCTTTGCCTATTTTGGAATCAGGTTGTTGTTGTCAGTTGTTGTTTTGGACCTGAGAGAGTGAGAGCAACCATCAGTTTGCCACCCCGCATCTCCTAACCTTTGTGAGTGCAGTGTGGTCTCAGACAGGTACTAAGTTCTGTTCTGATGGCAGCGCCAGGTAAAAGGACTTGGTATTTTCTGGTAGCCTGGTTACTTGGGCTTTACCAATCAATGTTACAGGGCTGCAAAGCAGATTGTAGGAAGCCAGGTGGGCCAGTGGATGCCCCCACAAATGAGCATGGAAGGCTCTCTGATCAGAAAATCCCCTCTCCCCAATGTACCAGCCCTCTGGTCCTCTCTTCAGTTTTCAGAGCTCGTCTAAGTACTGGGAAGAAAGTCGCCCCTGGAACAAAAACACACTTTGACAATTAAGGCCTTTCCAGATAAAACTTACATTCCTTTTTTTCAACATTTCTTTGAAACTGAGGACTGAACGTGATTTAGACTTGTGAAAAGCCATGGCTAACATGCACTCTTCTTCCACCACGACATGGACCTTTACTCCACGCGCTCTCTAAACACAGATAATCACCATGGCAACCACCGTGTTTCACGACTCTCACACATATACTTGCACCTTCCTTAAAGAAACACAGAGCACAACAGTGTAGAGTTAGAACAGTAAATCACTGGGATGTTTTTTATTTGTTGTTACATAGTTGTCAGGATCTTGAGAAGAGCTGGACATTGTCATCTGCTATCAATTGTACTTGGGAAAAGTAGCTATTTGGCTGGGCCCTTTGACACCTTTCCAGAAAGTGGGGTGTTGTTTGTAACATGCAAGGCATGACCAATGGGTGTCCAGATTGTCAGGGTTAGAGACTTTCAAGGCAGAAAGTCTCACTAAGAACACCAAGTGCTGAACAGTATACATTTCTACACGTCTGCTGGGCCAGTCCTCCGCACTTACATCACAGTTACGGTCACTCACATGTTGCTTAGAGTTTGCACACACACGCTTTTGGGGTAGCATCTGATTTTATCTTTGGTTGTATTTGGAAACATGCCTGGCAGTTTTGCTCTGCTTTCAAGTCTCTCTCTTTCTTGGCGATGTGAACAAGCCTTTTGCTGCCCTGTGAATACTTGGTGAGCAGTCTGCAGAGTGAAGCCCAGGCAAAGCTTTCCTCAGGGGGTGTCTCCAAGGGTCTTCTGAGTAACTCAGGGCCTGTGCCCTGGCACGGTCAAGGCCCACAGGCTGTGGGCAGAAGCCCCATGTGCTCTCAGCAGACCTCCTGCCCTGAGTTCTGAACGTTTCACGGTGTTCTGTCCATGGATGGGGAGAACTGTCCTTCTGTGATAACTGCATGTGATGAGAACAGGTTTTCCCTCTCGCTAATGAATTGTAGCTGTGATTTCTCCCACATTAAACGCTCTGTCTTTGGAATACAAATGTTTCGAGGGGAGAGAAGAAAGGACCCTCTTCTCCTTGATTGTTTTCTTTTAAATTAAAAGTAGTAATAAATCTAACTCAACCTAAATAACTGCTGAACATTTCGTATTAACATAGCAGTGAAGATGAACTTGGGCAGCTGTGATAAATGTCTGTGTGTGCTTAGACTGGACTGCCTCCAAACCCTTCACTCCCACACCAATTTGGAAAGGCCTACCTGAGGTTTTTATATCCTTAGCCTGAAGATTCATTTTTCATTTGCAAGATAGAGCCCCTGCGTTTCAAGGACAGCTATGCTATACTTCTGTAGAAAGTACACAGAGATAATGTTGGAATGAGGAACTTTTTTTTAACCCAGGGAATATACTGTTTGCCTTCCAGACCTATCTCATGCCTGCTTTTCTGTGTTTTCTGTGATTCGATTATAACTCTGTAAGCCCAAGTTCCATGAGGTGAGAAATAAATCAGGTGTCAGTCTCTGTTGAATGTGTACTTACCGTGGGGGAACAGGAACAGCGGAGCCACTGTTCGGGCCCTCCTACTGCTGTCCCATTGGGCAGGATGGCGCGTGGAACCAGTGCCGGACAGACGCTCTGAGCCTGGCTGCCGAGAGCAGAGTCTCTGCTGTCTGTTCACAGGCCGCTAGGCAGGGCTGCCACCTGAACAGGTGCACGAAAAGTGGATAGAATTTGGAGGAAGACCAAGTGATGACATGAGGATTCAGACGTTGATGGACTTCTGAAATAATCACTACTTATTAATTTCTGTGTGTGAAAGCGCCCCGGATGCTAGATGGTATAAAGAGTTTGTATTCACAGAGTTTCATTTACTTCAGTTGGGAGTGAAGAGAGCGCTGGTGGGGAATTGGGTCTTCCTCGAGGCTCCTGTGTACCGCGAGCCTGCTTGCCTTGGGGACTTGCCAAGAACGCCTGCCTCCTGGAGGGTCCTCCTCCCTGAAGACCTCAAGTCAAACACTGCTTGTTCAGGAGCGCCTCCCCTGACATCTCTGGAGAGGCTATAGCTCGGCGCCTTATCAGCATCCTTAATCCTGGTCCTGCCCTTTCTAGCAGCAGTCACAACTGTTTTTTTTATTTTTTATTGAGGTATAATTGACGCACGACATTATATTAGTTTCAGGTGTATGGCATAGTGACCTAGTATTTGTACACACTGTGCAATGCTTACAGTAAATCTAGTTAACCGTCCGTCACCATGTGTAGTTACATAATTTGTTTTCTCTCAGAACTTTTCAGATCTTAGCAACTCTCAAATACGCAGACAGAATCGTTAACTGTAGTTGCCGTGCTGTACGTCACACCCCAGGACTCGTTTATCTCATAGCTGAAAGTTTGTATCTTTTGACCTTTACCTGTTTTCCCCACCCCCACACCTTGACTGCATAGTGATCTGTGTACTCCTAAGGACTGGGAGCTCCATGAGGGCAGGTGTTGGGCCCTGTGTCTCTGGTCCTGGGATCCAGTACCTAGAGCAGGGTCTGCTTTCCTCTCTGCCGAGGGCCTGAGCCCTCCTGTCACGCTCTTGGCAGAGCCCCCTTCAACTTCTGGCTTCTGGAGCCTCCCAGGTGTCCACTCTTCCCTCATTGGCACATGTTGTTCCCCTGGGCGGGGGTATCTTTGGCTCCTGTCTTCCATCTGGGATATGGTACTCATTCTCTAGACCCACCCCAATGTCTCTCTCCACCAGGACTCCTCTAGTGGGCTCAGTGGTCCCTCTCCTGTCAGCTGCACCAGGTGGATTTCCACACTGGGGTCTTACCACGCTGTCCTGCAGCACTTACTTCACACATCTCTCTCGCTTGCTGGACCAAGTTCCTGGAGGACACAGAGCACGCCACTCATGTCATTTTCTGTTTTGTCTCCATCCTTAAATACAGTGTCTGTCACAATAAATATTTTGAATGAATAAAAATTTCTCTTATTAGTAATCCATGTCCCAGGAATTTACTAAAAAAATTTCCCAGGAATGTCAGCTCCTCTTCTGACTAGGTGCTGGGCCCTCAGACACCTATAAATGATACGGTCAAGCCCCTTCCAGGGAAAGCTGCGGAGATGGGTGTTTTTGTCTGTTCCCTCTTCGCTGAGCCTGGGAACAGCTGTGGAGAGCAGGTGTGTGCCTGTTCAGGACTCGAGGATGAAGCCCCGTTGGCTTTCAGAGCGGGATATCTTGGTGGCCCAGCTCCTGGGTGGGAGCCTTCAAAGCTGGGCTGTGTGGCGGAGCACCTTCTTGGGGCCAGGCTGGACGCTGGCGCTCTCTCTGGCTCTCAGGGTGTCCTGCGGGCTGGGACTTAGGCTGCGAGTAAGACAGCATTTCCTGTCCTCTTCCATGGGTTTATCTTCTCACTCATCGTGTGTGGGCACATTCTGGATTTCCCTCAAAGAAACTGCTCCACGTGTAGCTATGTATTTGGTGCCTCTGAGGGAGCTGGGGAGTTTATTTTTGAGTCTGATGGAAGTACTTTGTGATTGTCCTGTAGTGTATCTGATATCGGTTTTGGCTCTTTGTCCCAGTCTATTGAGACCTTCTGAGTCTTGATCCTGTTATGCAACATATTGTATAAGGTCACCCGTTGGCTCGAATATTGTGTTTTCTGCATTTTTTTTTAACCTGAAATGTCCACCAAGTCAGGCCCATGAACTGACTTAGCATATTGTTGCTATTTAGCATACTGTTGGCAATTCAACAGTTTAGCCTATTGTTGGCAGTTCAGATTGACCTCGCTCTGTTGATTAGCAATCTTTGGCAGTTCAATCAGCTAGAAATCTACAAGGCTTTATTTTTATCTTTTAATTTTTATCCCCCCCCATACAATGTATCACAGGAGACTTGGCTAAACACCTGATTGAGAGGAAGTTCACAAGTGTCTGCAGCCTTCCATTCCGTCCCGCCCTGGTACCTTGGCCAGTGAGTCACAATGGGCCTCATTTGTCAAATCTTGCTTCTGGTGAAACAGTGCTGCTTCCAGTGACTACCGCCTCCTTTATGAAACTGTTTTTCTACCCTCTGTTTAATAACTTACTCAAGAATTTTTCTGGAGGCTGACATAAGCTCTTAAATGATCATTTTTAGCCATTTTTCTTGATCTTTTCCTGTGTTGGGAAGTCAGGACACTTGCCTGTTTCTAAATGTTTTGTACCTCTTCTGTTCTCTCTGAAGTTGAAATACAATGATTCTGTCATCATATTTGCACATTCTTTTAGTGTTTTGAGTGTAATCCACTTAGACCTAGAGACTTGAATTCATTTAAATCAGTGGATTATATCTCTTACTATTGTTCATTTTGGTTTTTAATTCCCTGAAGCATTTTTATTTTGCCCTTTCTTTGCTGAGACCCTCTTCCTTGAGGGCTCAGAAACATGCCTGCTTTATTTATCACTGTTTCCACAACCGCTCTTAATAAACACATATTAGATGATGGAATGAAAGTTGAATTGCACATGGACTCTGCTTACTAGACTGGTAGCCCCATGAAGACCATTAAGGGGTGGATCCCTTGTAATTTTTATATATTTCCTTTGCCTCAATTATGTATTATTTTATTTTTTTGTTTTCCTATAGTTTTTTTTACTTCAAAAAATAAATTAGTTCCCCCTGAATTTCTGATAATACCTTAAAATGCAAACTTTACTTGTAAAACCAGCTTATTTTCATTAGCAATAATGTTACATGTTCATTTCCAGTAAGAATATTCTCATTAAATACGTTCTCAACATTTAAATAATATTTTCCCTTATAAAATCTGGATCTGTGACCTCAAAAATTCACCAAAATGATTATAATATGGTTCCAGTCATGTGCCTTCAAGTTGCTGGCAGTCAATAAGAAGTATCATCATAAAATATCACCATAAAATCATCTCTCTGCTCAGTCTTATGTAACCTCATTCTTTGCTTATATGAATGCCTATACTTAATGGTTTTTATATAGATGAAGAATGTCACTTTGATTCAGAGCAATTTACAGCCAAACCTTCTTTATTAGTGTCTTTGTCCTTAAACCAGGGGCAAAATGGAAAACATAACCATTACAGGTTAAAACTCAGGAGAACCTATACTTAAAATTTGATACTTGTACCTGAAAAAAGTCCCTTTTTGGGATATCAGATAAAATAAAAGAAGATCACAAATGTTGATTGTAGTAATAATATTGATGTCTCACCTGTGGAGCATGCGTGGGGTGGGGGAGGGTCAGATGGGGACTAGTCCATGATGAGTCCTATAGCCACCGACGGTGATACCATTAGGGTCTCCTCTCACCTCATTTCATGAGAAGCACATCCCTGTGCCCTCAAGTGTTGGCTCTACAGCCTTGGGCATTGGGCAGGGATATGGTAGAGGCCAAGTGAGTGACACATGCCACCACAGAAATGAAGAGAAGGGACTGAGAATGAGCTGGGAGCACTCTGAATTCCACGTCAAAATAAGAGGATGAGATGGAGAGAAAATCAGGAAGATGGGCGCGATCATAAGAGAGGGGGCAGTTGGCCCTCTGCAGAGGGGCCTCCGGGACCTAGGGTTTGGATAAGGCAGTGTCTGCCTCTCCCTCCCCTTGGCCATCCCTGGACATCGGCCTCTGCTGAAGCTCCGTCCACAGGAGGCAGAAGGCTGGCTGACGCTCTCATCCCCTGCGGGCCCCCTTTCTTGGTTGATGGGGCATTTTAGCGGAGCAAATACATCCACCCTTAAACTGAGAGGATGTTGCTGAGGACGGCATCCTGCCACCCAGACTGAATGGGACCTGGGGATAAGCTGACCTCTGAAGGGCGGGGCTGCACCAGGCTCTCCCCTCTGGAGCGCATGGTTCCCAGAGCCCAGGGACTAATTCTTACAATCCTTCTCCTTCAGAATCCCATCGTGTGAGAGGGCAGGGCTGGGGTGCTGTCTCCCATGTGGCTGGAGCTGGTGCTCGCCTGGCAGTGAGGTGTCTGAGGTCGTTTCCAGTCCAAGTGCCTCTGTTTCCCAGTCAGCCTTCTGCATGTAAACCAGCCTCTGGACCTTGGCTCACCGGCTCACTGGGGAGCACCTACAGGTGTGTGTTTCTTTCCTTAACACATTAGTACAATTAAAAATACTTATCTAATATCTAATATCTATCTAATCTATCTAAAGATGAAAGTGAAAGTGGAGAGTGAAAAAGTTGGCTTAAAGCTCAACATTCAGAACACTAAGATCATGGCATCTGGTCTCATCACTTCATGGGAAATAGATGGGGAAACAGTGTCAGACTTTATTTTGGGGGGCTCCAAAATCACTGCAGATGGTGACTACAGCCATGAAATTAAAAGACCCTTACTCCTTGGAAGGAAAGTTATGACCAACCTAGATAGCATATTCAAAAGCAGAGACATTACTTTACCAACAAAGGTCCGTCTAGTCAAGGCTATGGTTTTTCTGGTGGTCATGTATGGATGTGAGAGTTGGACTGTGAAGAAGGCTGAGCACCGAAGAATTGATACTTTTGAACTGTGGTGTTGGAGAAGACTCTTGAGAGTCCCTTGGACTGCAAGGAGATCCAACCAGTCCATTCTGAAGGAGATCAACCCTGGGATTTCTTTGGCAGGAATGATGCTAAAGCTGAAACTCCAGTACTTTGGCCACCTCATGCGAAGAGTTGACTCATTGGAAAAGACCCTGATGTTGGGAGGGATTGGGGGCAGGAGGAGAAGGGGACGACAGAGGATGAGATGGCTGGATGGCATCACTGACTCGATGGACGTGAGTCTGAGTGAACTCCGGGAGATGGTGATGGACAGGGAGGCCTGGTGTGCTGCGATTCATGGGGTCACAGAGTCGGACAGGACTGAGCAACTGAACTGAACTGAATCTATCACTTTTTCTCATTCTTGTGTTGTAATATTAATTTAAAATTTAGGCTTTGTTTTATCATTTTTGAAGTGAAAGTCGTTCAGTCATGTTGGACTCTTTGCAACCCCATGGTCTATACAGTCCATGGGACTCCCCAGGCCAGAATACTGGAGTGGGTAGCCTTTCCATTCTCCAGCAGATTTTCCCAACCCAGGAATCAAACCGGGGTCTCCTACATTGCAGGTGGATTCTTTAGCAACTGAGCTATCCAAGAAGCCCTTTATCATTTTTAAGGGGTCATATTCTATTCGAATGTTCATCTCCTCACCATTTTGGTGGAAGTCAAGCCACCATCAGTCCAAGGTGCTGAAAGTCCAGCCACCTCATCCGTTTCCCCCAGCCTTCATGTCCAGCTATTGGGAGCCAGCCCTTCTGCTTCTGGAGACCTTTCCCACCTGTCTTTGGCTTTCTCAGCCCTCACTGTACAGGATTTCCAGCACGAGACCTCTGGGAAGGAATAGTTGAGGTGGAGCAGGTGAATGGAAGCAGAATTGTGGCAGGTGTGGAGTCAGGAGGTTGTAGAGGGAGGTGCACACTGTTGAAAAGTCTCCTGTTTTGTGGAAACATCCAAACTTGACAAGCCCCCAAATGTTACACATTCTGAAAATAAAATAATGTTGAGTTCTCTTGCATCAGTTTCAGGTAATTTTCCTATTTGGGTTATGAAAACAGAGATTCCCATTAGAGCGTCTCTGCTCACATTTATCAGAAGAGGAAGCTCACGGAGGATTTTCTCGTCTGTGTATGTGCTCACTTATGAAAGTAATCATTTGCTGTCTTCGTTTGTGTTCAGCTCAAATGACATGCTTCACTAGAAACGTACGTCACACTCAGGCAGTCTCTTTGGTAGCTTCCGTGCCATGTGGGGAGCCCAGATCACTTAGGTTAATCAAAATAGCACCCTTTGTGTGTGCCGCTTGGTCGCAGAAAACTCTAGTTAACTACATTTTTAACCACCTTTGAGGCTTCCCTGATACCTCAGCTGGTAAAGAATCTGCCTGGAATGTAGGAGACCCTGGTTCGCTTCCTGGGTTGGGAAGATCCCTTGGAGAAGGGAAAGGCTACCCACTTCAGTACTATGGCCTGGAGAATTCCATGGACTGTTTAGGAGCCTCCCCCACCCCCCAACTCCGGCACCCTAGGTCTGGCCACACCTTTGTTTGGTTTCCTGTGTCGAGTGAAGTGCCTTCCACGTTGAGTTTGGAAGGTGCAGAGTCAAGTCTGTGTATCCAGAGTGCCGTGCAAAAGTAAGCTGCCAGCCCCTGGGGACCCCACATCACACATCTTTCAATAGCACAATTGTCGAGAGAACCACGCCAGCACATGAGAGCTCAGGGTCTGGGTGGGTGTGCTGCACACGGACGTTTCCCTGATGGTGACGGCCTTAAATCCCGACTGTTTACAGTTCAGACATCTTCTTGAGGGACCGTCAGTGAGAAGGCAAGCAGTAGGAGGTGGCTGAGTGCCTTTCAGGAGGTGAGGGCTTTCCATGATGGACCGTCTGAGGGATTTCAAAACAGGGATATCCAAAGATTTTTATTACCAAAGTAGAATTAAGCAACAAATTCTTGAGACTCTCCATAAATCAGAAATTACCACCCCCCAACAAAATAAAAATATCTGGCCGAGCTTTGGGGAGTGAAATATTAATTTATCTAAGTGACATGTTGACTGCAGGGCGCTCTCAGGAGACCTCTCTTCCCCCCTTCCAGCTGAGATGTCCGACCGTCCCTCCTTCCTGCCTTTGGAATTTGTAACACGTTGTAAAAGGCCCATTCCAATTCTATCATAGGGAATGGAATCCAAGGAGTTCACAGTTACTTCAGCTCTCTGAACTTATAAAAACATGTTAGTGAAAGAAGTACTGTACTTTATGATTAAGAGAGATGTTAAAGTTTCAAAAATTGTAATTATGATGGAAATGTAACAGTTTCCCCAAGTTCTTGTCTCTGATTTATATAAAACTTCCAGCAAGTTACTTCGGTTCTGTGGGCTTCGTTTCCCTGTCTGTGAGAAGGAATGTGTTTTTTGAGCTTAAGTGCTAATGCTTCTTTATTTTGATTGTTTATTCAATATCTCAGTTACTTTGACACTGGCTTAAAAAAAAAGAGCTGAAGGAAATTGAAGAAGTCACCATGGTCCCCAAACTTTGAATTTTTGTGTGTTATCCGTTTTTAATCTGCGAGGCTTTAGGAGAGATCATGGCAACATATTCTGACTATGTCTGCTGTCTCTTTGGCATGTGTATGTGCTTGTGTGAGTGTGTGTAGGTAACTTCCAACTGGTAGGAAGTGATACCCTTCATGCACCTGGTGGCTTGTCAATGTATGGCAAAACCAATACAGAATTGTAAAGTAAAATAAAAAATAAATTAAAAAAAAAAGAAGTGTCTCTTAGACTCTTTGCTGTTTCAGTACAGCGCAGACTCCAAGTTTAATAGAAAATATTTAAAATAAATAAATTAAAAAATGGTATTTTCAAAATTAATGAATATTATAAATTTAGTCCTATTTTTGTCCAATAAGTAAACTGTTAAGATTGTCAGCTAAGATAAATGGAATTTTCCATCCGAATCTTTTGAACAAACATGGGAGCTCGCTGTGGAGGCTAGTGGGCTCTTAGTCTCTAGGGCCCAGGATGGCACTTGACAGGGGACACAGGGCTGGCCCCAGAGCTCCTTGGTGGTGAGGAGGGAGTCTCAATGACCCCCTTTGGGCAGCAACGTGTACATCAGGATGAAAGCACCTGTAAACCCGAACACGACAAAATTCTGATTTCTCTTCATCACGTCTCATAAGCTTTAAACAATACCCAGCTGTCAAGTCATTTCAGAAATTCCTGTTCTGATGTTTAGGTGCCGCTTTCCTCTCTCTTGTTTGGAGAGCCAGGGTCCACAACCGTGGTGGGGGTGGAGTGCGGTCCAGCCCAGCAAGAGGGGATGTCCTCGTGGGTCAGGATTTCCAGGCGAGAGTCCACCCGCTGGGTGTCTCTGCAGGCAGGCAGGTGTGGTAAGCCGGCAGGCAGATGCAGAACCATGTTGGTTCCCGGTGCACACTGCGTTTCTCATTTTGTACAGCGTTTTTCCAGCTGAGAATGTTGATAAGTCAAGGAATGATGCCAATATTTACAAAGTGCACATGTTACGGTATCTGTGTACAGAAGTGACCCTGGATGTTGAGAAGTCTTCAGATGAGGATTACACACATTTGGATGAATAGTGTCTCTCTTCACCACATAATAGCAGATGATTTGTTCTGCTTCTTCTTTTGCGTAAGCAGAGGTTTTTCAAGATTTAGTTAGTTAAAAGGTTCATGCCTTTCACTCCTTCAGCATAGTTTTTATTTTTATTTTTGCATAAAATTATGAAGTTATAATGCCCTAATTGTGAAAAGGAAACAACAGCTTGAAACATAGAAACATCTCACTGTAAATGACTAATGTGGTGGAGAATCTGGAAAAAAACCTATTCAATTTCCACCTTAAAAATTATTGTTTAACTTTATGTAGCACAGCTACACAACACAAATATGAATCTTCTAAGGGCCAAATCATGTTTTCTGAGACTAGCTACAGTACAAGTTTCTCATAAAATTATTATGAGGATTGACCTTAAGTGAATGCCTTGCTAGTTAAGTTGGCAAAACTCTTAGTTCATAACACGAAAGTTGGTAAGACCTCCACTGTAAATGGCCCGGTCAGTGCTTCCAAGCTTCTGAATCTAAGATAATTTGAGGCTGATGGGAAGGTGTCCTTCAGAATAGTGCAGGCAGGTTAGAATACATCTGAGCGCGTTCACTCACAGCAGAGCATCTCAGCACGCCTACAGACTCACAAGCAGCTTGGTCAGGTCAGTGTCTCAGAGGGCTGGTACTTAAGCTTGCCTTGGATTAGTATTTCACATGCTATTAAAAAATAGGTTTCAATGGCTTAGTTGGGTTTGAGAAGAGAAAGTGAATTCACAATGGCTTAGTCGGGTTTGAGAAGAGAAAGTGAATTCAGTTATAGAGCCATGCCAAGATGGAAAACATGCTTTGATTCAATATGAAAAATAGCCAGAGTCCTTTTTAGTGTGTTTGCATAACAAAAATAGCTGGTGTTATGAATTTCATTTTTGCCAAAATTGTGGCATTCACCAGGGGAAAAAATGGCACACGAGCCCTTTATGTGGATAAATTTATACTCCGAGTCTCGAGGTCGCGTGGTGAGGGAGGCCGCGTTAGGGCTTGTCTCTCTAGCAGAGAGGTGGAGCCTCTGTGAGGTCATCTTATATGAAACAGCTCTTTAATGCGACTGTCTTGATTTTGGAGACAGCGAGATGGCTTTGTTTTGGATGCTAATGATTATTTCCCCCCTTTTATCTGTATTGTGTTAATTTAGATGCTGTTTAGATGTTTTCCCCGTGCTCTTTATGGGGAAGGCAGTGTCCACAGTTTTGTCGACTAACCATGCAGTTTATGGAACGCAGATATCTTCCAGCTCCTGTTTGCTGGTTGATTGCTCGTGATTTCTTGTGAATGCAGCCTGCTGTCCACTCAGCTGGGACAATGCCTCTCCGAGGATGCTTGTCTTGAGGGTGTGGTGACTTTCTCTGGCCTTGGGTTTTGCCAGCAGCTCTCAGTGGTGTCCTCCTGGCACAGGGATGTGTTTCCGTGATGCTGAAACTTTCAACCTGGGCCTTCATAGTAACAACAACACTGCTTCTGCCTGGGATATCTCTGGAGCCCTCATCCTTCCACATTCTCCTCTGAGTGCCAGTCGCCCCCCACCCCACCCCGCTGTCTCCATTCCCCTCTGTCTGGTTGGGACCCCTGGGGACTCGCATCAGGGCAGGTCCTCATCCTAAACCCTCATGAAAGGCCTGGGAGGTGTTGGGTGCTGTATGGGTCTTGCTCCCAACCTTCCAGGGGCTCCGGTGGGTGGGAACATATACCTGCAGGGGCCCCCTCGTTTGCTGCAGCAGGGCCAGTGGAGAAGGTGGGTGGAGGTGGGGGGTTGTTACACAAACCAGTGTCCTGCCCATAGAAGGGAGAGGGTGGCGGGACTTTGGGTTCCACTTTGTGTTGAAACAAGTACATGTGTTTGAGTGTGCGAGTTGTTGCATAAATGAATAACTTTGTCAAACTATGGATGAAAAGGAATTAAGGCAAAAAGTATAATAGCTAGTAGGATGCATGATAGGAAGGCAGCCTACCAGTTTAGGACCTTCTTTCCATGGGACCATGTGTCTGTTCTATGGATCTCTTGCTTCTGTGGAACATCTGGAAGGTTGTTGCATGACTGCTTGTCTCTGAGAGAAAGTTCCTGTTAAAGTATGTACACTGTGAGGAGAGATCAGTTGTGATGCCAGAGTGGGAAGAAGCCTGGGCCGTGCTGTCTGTCCACAGGTCGTCCTCCTGAGGGTGCTTGGATGCGGGAAGTCAGGATGTGTGTGCCCAGCCTCCATACAGTTATCCAGCTATCCCGAGCTTTACCAGCAGGAAATAATGTATCATTTCAGAGGTTTACTAGCTATCTGTCCCTTTGTTTTGTAGATGTAAAGATTAAAAAAACAATACAACATAAAACCCAAAATCCACCCCCCTACCCCAATCTAACCCTACCTTTGGCCAGGAAAAGGAAAACAGAAACCCTCCTCAAAAATGCTTCCCAAATACTTTGGCTTTGCCTGAATTGGTATATTTGGTACTGGAAGACTGGCTTCCCAGGTAGCTCAGATGGTAAAGAATCTGCCTGCAGTGCATCCCCAGGTCAATTCCTGCAGTGCAGACCTGGGTTCAATCCCTGGGTTAGGAGGATCTCCTGGAGAAGGGCATGGCAACCCACTCTAATATTCTTGCCTGGAGAGTCCCATGGACAGAGGAGCCTGTCACCAGAAGAGTTTTACTTCAGGATTTTGGAAACAAGTTTTAAACTATTCAACAAAAATAGATTTTTAATGTTTTGTATTTGTGTGAAAATATCCACAATTCTCTTCCTTGATGGTCTTCTAAGCACATAACTATTGTTCAGTTGCTCAGTCATGTCCAGCTCTTTGTGACCCCATGGACTGCAGCACACCAGGCTTCCCTGTCTTTCACCATCTCCTTGGTCAAACTCATGTCCACTGAGTCGGTGCTGCCATCCAACCATCTCATCCTCTGTCGCCCTCTTCTCCTCCTGCCCTTAATCTTTCCCAGCATCAGGGTCTTTTTCGGTGAGCTAGCTCTTTGAATCAGGTGGCCAAAGTATTGGAGCTTCAGCTTCAGCATGAGTCCTTTCGATGAATATTCAGGGTTTATTTTCTTTAGGATTGACTGGTTTGACCTCCTTGCAGTCCAAGGGACTCTCAAGAGTCTTTCCCAACACCACAATTTGAAAAAATCAGTTCTTTGTATCTCAGCCTTCTTTATGGTCCAGCTCTTAGATCCCTACATGACTACTGGAAAAACCATAGCTTTGACTATATGGACCTTTGTCGGCAAAGTAATGTCTCTTATGCTGTCTAGATTTGTCATAGCTTTTCTCTGAGGAGCAAGTGTCTTTTAATTTCATGTTTGCAGTTCCCATCTGCAGTGATTTTGGAGCCCAAGAAAATAAAATCTATCACTGTTTCCATTGTTTCCCTATATATTTGTCATGAAGTGATGGGACCAGATGCATGATTTAATGGTCTCTGTTAGTTCTTTATCACTGTGCTTTATGGGTGTACCAATCACACCATTCTCTAAATACCTGTTGTCTTAAACACTCCAAGTACTTGCATTGTGTCTGAAGAATATTATCTAGTCTGTGAAACTGCTTACAGAATTCCTTGTCTTCTGCCTCAGTAGAGCGACATTCAAACCTTGATTTTTGTGTTCCAGACTCCTCTCTCTTTCATTTTCTGTTCCATTGACTGGAAAAAGGCCCCTGGTTTCTGCTGTCACTGGTTTAGCTATTTGGATTAAATCCTAGTCTACCATATTTATCTCCTGAAGTCACTTTTCCTGTGCAGATCATGGTGTATACGTGTAATAAATAACCCTGACCAGACTGGACCTGAATATGTGAATTCTTTCACCTTGTCCATCTTTAGTAATGAATGGTGAAGCTTGTATGAGAGAAGGAGAGAGTTTTTTGAACACACTGAGTTTGATCAAATGTGGTGTTTGTTTAGTCTGTTTGTTGCTAACTCTGAGAGCAGCAACTACAAATCCATTCTTTGGTGATTTCTGTAACTGGAAAAAAGCAAATAAAACTGACAGGCTGCCTAGAGGCTACAGATTTTATCCCAGTGTCTAGGTGGGTGTATGGGTCTGGAGCTGAGCAGGGCTCAGAGAGGTGGCCACGGGAGCGGCCTGGGTGGATGGGGCCACGGGCTGTCACCACAGCGGTGGCTGAGGTTCAGGGTTGGCCCTTTCTTCTCCCTGCCTGGTGACCTTGGCTGTTCTCACAACTTAGTCAAGTGTCCTTAGCTGTCAGATGAGAAAAATTGTCCCACTGTGAGGTTTAGAGTTAGAGGAGGTGGCCTTTGTATAACGCCGGCTGACATGATGCCCGGCAGCAGGAGGCCCTTCTCCCCTGAGACCCCATTGCCTCTCTGGGGTCCTCTCCGGGGGCTTTGTGACTTTCTGCCTTGTGGTTTATTCTGCATTTAATGCCAGCTCTTTAGAGACAAGGTCTGTGTCAGATTCATCTTTGTTCCTTCTATAGTTTCTAGGGGACAAAATATTCTGTGACTGTTTAATGACAGTATGACTGAGTGATCCTGTGTAAGTGACGTAAATATTTTTACTGTTCCTAGTAGGGATTTTAAGCCTTAATGCCTGATGACAGCTGATGGGATGTGTGCTGTGAACATGGAAGTGTGTTGTGTGCCCAGATCTGGACTTCATGGGTGTAGCTGGTGGATTGTTGCAGATTCAAGTGTCTGTCATGTGCCTCAAAGGTAGAATCTGGGCAGATCGGAAAGTAACCAATGAGTTTGTCCCACAGGGAGTGCCTAACTTTTCTGCAGTGGATCTGTCATGGGCTGCAGGTCTTTGTCAAAGGGATTTGAGAAATTGTACAATTTCTCCACCAGTGAGTGATAAAGGGGCCCATGTTTTTTCATCATAATGAATCATTGTGTGTTCAACTGCTTCAAAGTCTTGCTCTGTTCTTTGAGATTCCGAGGCGACTAGTGGCTTGTCCACACGTCACCTTGTTTCTGAGTCCACCAGAAGCTCAAAGAGCTGTCCTCTGCTGGCCTTTGGCCTCAGAGGGATCTGGGTAGACATGATCACCTCGTGTGCCCCGTGGAGCCAGGGAGCCTTGAGAACATCGCACTTATCTGATTGTTGGTGGTACTGGGACACATCACATGTTTAGACATGTCAGTTGACTTTGTCTTAGTGTTTTCAATCACAGATTTGCCTCCTATACTAATATTTCTTATCTTCCTTAAGTATTAGTTGTATTTAGTTTTTGTATGGTGATCCCTCTGCTCCCAAAGAGGGACTCAGACTAAAATGTCAACCATGCCTTGCTTTCTTTACTAGAATGAACTGCTCTGATAGATGGAACTACTCGTACCATCTCAGATACGAGCAGCTCTGTGTCATTGTGGAGATGCATAAAGCAGTCCAGGTCTGTATGCTTCCCTCTTTCAGCCACTTTCTTTACAATTACAGTGTTCTACTCTCCCTTCTCATTACTTTTCTGAGTTTATATTAAGTTCTAGTAAAGCACTGTGTAAAATAAAATCAAGGAATTAAAAAAAATGATTGAGAATATAAATCACATGGACTTCTCAGGTGGCACTAGTGGCCTGCCAATGCAGGAGACTGAGATGTGAGTTTGATCCCTAAGTCAGGAATATCCCCTGGAAGAGAACATGGCAACCCACTTCGGTATTCTTGTTTAGAGAATCCCATGGACAGAGCAGCCTGGTGGGCTAGTCCATGGGGTCACAAAGAGTCAGACATGACTGAAGTGACTTAGTGTGCACACATACACACACATAAATAACATGCCTCAAATGCTATGGAGAAAATGAGCACTGAAGAGAAAATGGATTCACTGTAACTGCTGTGAGGGAGGGTTAGCATCTTGCCCTGTCGAGTTGAGTCGAGACCTCGGTGGAAAGGTCAGTTCTGAGCCATTTGGGGTTGCCATCTTGGAAGCCATGATTTCAGTGTGGGGGTGTTGGTGCCACAGACTCTCTAGCTGGGTGTGCCAACCTTTCAGGACAAGACGCTTTGTTTTCAATACAGGTCCTTGAAAACATTGTACTTGGAAGTCATCGGATTTCTGGATTAAATTGTAAGGAACCCATGTTTTGCTGTAAATGTGATGTGGAAGAAAAAAATTCACAGTTATCTTGCGGCTCAACTGAATCCAAATGCATCAACTACAGAGGTAGGAAGAACTAAAATGGTAAAGGGAAAGGAACTTGGGGAGTGGGCCAGGTGGTGGGTAGGGTCATGAGCCATGCCTCCATAGCTTCATTTTTATTTTGTTCTCATTTTGAAACCAGTTAGATTAAGAGAAGTTGGTAATAGAAAGTAACTGAATTCCCAGAAATGAACTGCATTTTTCTATTCTTGCTCCTTCTTTTCCTGTTTTATTGGTCTCAGACTTGTGTTTTTCATGCGATTACATGAGAGTGAGTGGTGTAGTTCATTAGCTCAGCCAGTAGAGGGGAATGACATCTGTGCCCGCTCATCACGGTGTGATGTCTTCTCCAACCCCCTTTGTTATGCTCCGGCACGGTCATAACACGGCCTTGCAGATCAGCGCTGGCCAGGGAGGGCGGGGCCCGTGATACGTGGGGAGGCGGCCTTCATTTTCTGAACTGTGTTCCCATAACTCCCTTGTTTTTATGGCCATTTCTGACGTCTGTTTCTCTGTCTCTGCCACTACATCCTTGTCCTACTTTCAGTGTGTTTGTCTCTTGGCGAGAGCCTGGTATGTCCAGTGTCGGCCTTCTCTGTGCCCATTTAACCTAACAATCTCTTAGGTACCTCTTTTCTGGAACAATGATTTTCACAAAAATCCTGTTTATGGAGGAAAGATACTAGATGATATCATTTGTTAAACCACCTATTCGCCCTAGATGTTAGAACTTCTATTCCTGGCTGAGGCAAGTCCATAAGCAATCTCCTAGACTTGAAGCCCCAGCCACTTCGTTTTGTAGAGCTTGTCTGTCACCTGTGTAGTTTCCCTGCTCTGACATCGGGGCCACTGCCTCATACCAGATGGCCCCCCAAGCTTCATCAAGGAAGGACTATGATGTTTGAGTGTCACCGTTTGTTGGAGTTAGCTGTTCTTTGTGAACTGTCCTCTCTGAACAGTATTCTTTTCTTCTGTGTCTTAAGTTATTTTGTGATTTAGCTCAGGAAAAAAATATTGAATAGGAATTGCCAGTAACATTAGTTGATTTCATTTTCAGCTCTGAGAGTCAAGGTGGATTCTTTCAGCACTAGATCACATCCCGTGCATTCCACTGGGTGAAGTTCTCCAAGTTGCTGGGGTCCGGGTCTGCCCTGGGAGGAGGAGGGAGCTCTCGGTGGGGAGGGGCGCTCACTCCTCCAGCCAAGAGAAGAGACCTTCTCCAGTTACGGGGGTGGGTCCAGGTCTGAGGACTCCTGCTTGGCAAGGTAGACGAAAGAATGTGTTTATTAGGAACTGGCCGTGGAGCATAAATGGATGTTGAAATAGACCAGAACCAGGCGAAGCGGCCCACCAGCAGATAGTCATAAAATAAGGTTACAAAACAGAGCACATCCTTGCCCTGCCTGCCTGCTCTGAGCCTGGGGTCAGGCCCTCCGCCCGAGCCCCGCTTCCCATCTGGTGTGCGGCTCACTCACACAGCCTCTCAGCCTCTCTCCTCGGCCCAGGCTTAGCCAAGGTGTCATGTCTCACCCTCGTTTGTAATATTTATTTCGGATTATTTGTCTGTGGGCCGGCTGCCTTTGAGCTCTTCTAGATGAGACCCAGGCTCTGTTCTGACATGCTGGGCTTTCTGGGAGGAGGACAGTGGGGAGGAATCGCCTGAGTGTGCTATGGAATTCTCAACGCAGAGACCCCAAACCCACCACCACCCCTCTTTCTTCCACAGATAATTCACCTCTTAAAAGAGTGTCTTGACTCTGGCCCTTTCCAAGCCGTCTTCTGAGAAGAAAGGAAGTTTGCTTGTTCTCTGGGCTGCAGCCTCCATCGCCGAGTCCAAACACAAGAAGAAGTGACTGGGAATCAGACCATGGCAATACCATGCTGCATGTTGCAGACGTGCAGCCTGAAGTCAGTTTGGGACTCACTCTTCAACACCAGTCAGGTCTCCTCCAAGTGGTCCACTTCCTGCAGGGTTGGTGTATGGCTGTGCCCAAGGGGAGACAGAAGTTTGCTTTAATAGCAAGATGAGTCAAGTACATTTGCTTTCCCCCATCCTTTTCTATGGCTTGTAGAACATCTGGGAATTTTTAAAACTCCCTACCATAGCACAAATAGAGCTTTAAATATAATAATGTCATCAAGTCCTTGTGATTTTATGAGATAGAGGTAATTATGAAGAAAGTAACTGTTAAGTTCACGAGGCCTTTTCCGTAATGATGGCATTTAAAGTCTTGAGTACAGTGCTTTTCAGTGTAAAGATAACACCTGATTACTCAGCCTTCTGCAGTCAGGAGCAGTAACTTATACGTGTGAAACTGAGCACAGGGGCTTCCTGAATAGAGCATTTCATTATTATTATTGGCCATCTCAAGGACTCTTTACAAATTCAGAGTTGGAGTTAACCCCAGGAAAGAATGTCAGAATTGCTGGGGGAATGAAAGAAGGATAAGAAATATGAACTTTGTTTTCAATATGTGTGAAGATTTAGGGACAGTAAATATAGCAAGTCTTGTGATTCAGACCCAATTTACTATTCTAACTTTTTAGGGAAAAAAATGAAAAGAGGAGGAGGAATAATAATTTTCCTGTATTTTTTATGGCAGCTATAAATGTCTTCTTAAATAGGGCACCTGTTCAAAGGAATTTTTTCTTGTATGTAATACTAGAGTGATGAAGCCAATGGAAAAACTTTGGAAGAATAAAATTCCAAGATTTGATATTTTCTGGGGAGGAGGTTGGAAAGGCAGTGATCTTTTAAGTTTTATTCTCTTGCAATTTTGCTACTCATTGAAAACCATTTTCTAGTGACGGAAACACACTAGGGACAAGGAGAGATGCTTTAGTCCACCTGCTGATGCTTGTACTCAGCTACCCCACCTTCCAGAACCGCTAGTAAAATGTCTGTCATGGCTGATCTGTGTGTGTGCCTCAGTGACTCTCTCAGTGCATCAGGGCTTTGGAGCATTGATCAGGGCCAAGTTCAGTGGGATATGAAATTGGAGTTTCTCTGTATTGAATTGGATACCTTCTTTATTGATTCAAGTACATTTTGTGGAGAACCATGCAAAACCCTTTTAGGATTCAGACTGGAAAATATATTGAAACCTTCACACTAGTAAGATATTTCCTTCCTCCCATCTATCCATTTGTTCATCTATCTGTCTTTGCATCTGTCCATCCATCCATCCATCCATCCATCCATCCTCCCATCCATCCATCTGTCC
>NW_024070208.1:35129883-35165158 GCF_014754425.2 Oryx dammah | reverse complement strand
ATCCATCCATCCATCCACCAGTCCATCCATCCATCCATCCATCCATCTGTCCATCCATCCATCCACCCATCCATCCATCCATCCATCCATCCATCCATCCATCCATCCTCCCATCCATCCATCTGTCCATCCATCCATTCATCTTTCCATCCATCCATCATCTATCCATCCATCCACCCATCCATCCTCCCATCCATCCATCTGAAGTTATGGAGTATATGTTACTGGTTGACTTACTCTTTTGCTTAGCCTAACTGATGGAAAACTGAGAGTTAAATTTATAACTTAGAAGCTATATGCTCAACTTCTGTAACAAAAATAATAGTTATAATAGTTAAGATTTATTAAGTACTTACTAAGCTTCTTGCAAGGTACTAAGGAAACACTTTACATAATTCTGTCATTTAATCCTTATTACTGCCCTGCAGTAAGACCAGCACAATCCCTATTCAGCAGGCAATAGAGCTGAGGGTCACTGAGGCAGTTGTCTTGTGTAGGTGACAATTAGTTGGTGTTGGAGCCCATGTTCAGATCCCAGCAGCCTATCCCAAGTCCTGGGCTCATAACAGTGCCTGAACCTCCTCCAGCCTGGGTCCTCTGTCACAACATCGTCATTCATAGTCTGGTTCTTTGATAGGTCAGTTATAAGAGGGTCATTTGTTGTCAAGTGCTTCAAAGTTGCTTTAAGGTCAGATGTGAGACAAATAAGAGGAGCATTATACATAAAGTCAGTGATTATTTCATCTGACTGGCACCTGTCCACTTTTTATCTTTGGAGGACCAGCTCCTCTCCTTAGCATGGGTTTCTACATGGAGCTGAGTTCCTTATTCCTTTTATCTGTAATCATTTAGGTTTTAAAATCATTTTGAATGATAAAGCATTTCAATCATGAAATGTAAATATTTAAATAGATGGCCTGTGTGTGAATTTAGTTGCTTCAGTCCTGTCTGACTCTTTGTAATCTCATGGACTGTAGCCCTCCAGGCTCCTCTGTCCATGGGTTTCTCCAGGCAAGAATACTGGAGTGGGTTGCCATGCCCTCCAGGGGATCTTCCCGACCCAGGGATCAAACTCATGTCTCTTGCATCTCCTGCATTGTAGGCAGATACTTTATTCACTGAGTCACCTGGGAAGCTACCACCAAGATAGAAGAGTTGTTAACTTATAATTTCTCACTAAAAATAAATAAGATATAAAGATTTATTTAAAGCCACCTTCCTTCTCATCCTTCTTCCAC
This sequence comes from Oryx dammah, assembly GCF_014754425.2. Classification (NCBI taxonomy): domain Eukaryota; kingdom Metazoa; phylum Chordata; class Mammalia; order Artiodactyla; family Bovidae; genus Oryx; species Oryx dammah. The sequence goes on along the minus strand of NW_024070208.1, from coordinate 35,163,920 downwards.
TTGCCTTTCACAGAAGAAAACCATCCTGAAATCACCAGAGACATCCTGGCATTGATTACTTTCCATACATCTTTTGGGAATTTCCCCTAAATTTCAGTTCAGTTCAGTTCAGTTCAGTCGCTCAGTCGTGTCCGACTCTTTGTGACCCCATGAATTGCAGCACGCCAGGCCTCCCGGTCCATCACCAAATCCCGGAGTTCACTCAGACTCATGTCCATAGAGTCTGTGATGCCATCCAGCCATCTCATCCTCTGTCCTCCCCTTCTCCTCCTGCCCTCTATCCCTCTCAGCATCAGAGTCTTTTCCAATGAGTCAACTATTCATATGAGGTGGCCAAAGTGCCAGCTTTAGCATCATTCCTTCCAAAGAAATCCGAGGGCTGATCTCCTTCAGAATGGACTGGTTGGATCTCCTTGCAGTCCAAGGGACTCTCAAGAGTCTTCTCCAACACTACAGTTCAAAAGCATCAATTCTTTGGCGCTCAGCCTTCTTCCCAGTCCAACTCTCACATCCATACACGACCACTGGGAAAACCATAGGTTTGACTAGACGGACCTTTGTTGGCAAAGTAATGTCTCTGCTTTTGAATATGCTATCTAGGTTGGTCATAACTTTCCTTCCAAGGAGTAAGCATCTTTTAAATTTATATCCACATAAATATGCTATTTACACTAGGACAACAGCCTTGACTAACTCAATGAAACTAAGCCATGCCATGTAGGGCCACCCAGGATGGGCGGGTCATGGTGGAGAGGTCTGACAGAATGTGGTCCAATGGGGAAGGGAATGGCAAACCACTTCAGTATTCTTGCCTTAAGAACCCCATGAACAGTATGAAAAGGCAAAATGATAGGATACTGAAAGAGGAACTCCCTGGGTCAGTAGGTGCCCAATATGCTACTGGACATCAGTGGAGAAATAACTCCAGAAAGAATGAAGGGATGGAGCCAAAGCAAAAGCAATACCCAGATGTGGATGTGACTGGTGATAGAAGCAAGGTCTGATGCTGTAAAGAGCAATATTGCATAGGAACCTGGAATGTCAGGTCCATGAATCAAGGCAAATTGGAAGTGGTCAAACAGGAGATGGCAAGAGTGAACGTCGACATTCTAGGAATCAGCGAACTAAAATGGAGTGGAATGGGTGAATTTAACTCAGATGACCATTATGTCTACTACTGTGGGCAGGAATCCCTCAGAAGAAGTGGAGTAGCCATCATGGTCAACAAAAGAGTCCAAAATGCAGTACTTGGATGCAATCTCAAAAATGACAGAATGATCTCTGTTCATTTCCAAGGCAGACCATTCAGTATCATAGTAATTCAAGGCTATGCCCCAATCAGTAATGCTGAAGAAGCTGAAGTTGAATGGTTCTATGAAGACCTACAGGACCTTTTAGAACTAACACCCCAAAAAGATGTCCTTTTCATTATAGAGGACTGGAATGCAAAAGTAGGACGTCAAGAAACACCTGGAGTAACAGGCAAATTTGGCCTGGGAATACGGAATGAAGCAGGGCAAAGACTAATAGAGTTTTGCCAAGAGAACGCACTGGTCATAGCAAACACCCTCTTCCAACAACACAAGAGAAGACTCTACACATGGACACCACCTGATGATCAACACTGAAATCAGACTGATTATATTCTTTGCAGCCCATGATGGAGAAGCTCTATACAGTCAACAAAAACAAGACCGGGAGCTGACTGTAGCTCAGATCATGAACTCCTTATTGCCAAATTCAGACTTAAATTGAAGAAAGTAGGGAAAAACCAGTCGACCATTCAGGTATGATGTAAATCAAATCCCTTATGATTATACAGTGGAAGTTAGAAATAGATTTAAAGGCCTAGCTCTGAGAGACAGAGTGCCTGATTAACTATGGACTGAGGTTTGTGACATTGTACAGGAGACAGGGATCAAGACCATTCCCATGGAAAAGAAATGCAAAAAAGCAAAATGGCTGTCTGGGGAGGCCTTACAAATAGCTGTGAAAAGAAGAGATGCAAAAAGCAAAGGAGAAAAGGAAAGATATAAGCATCTGAATGCAGAGTTCCAAAGAATAGCAAGAAGAGATAAGAAAGCCTTCCTCAGCAATCAATGCAAAGAAATAGAGGAAAACAACAGAATGGGAAAGACTAGAGATCTCTTCAAGAAAATTAGAGATACCAAGGGAACGTTTCATGCAAAGATGGGCTCGATAAAGGATAGAAACGGTATGGACCTAACAGAAGCAGAAGATATTAAGAAGAGGTGGCAAGAATACACAGAAGAACTGTACAAAAAAGATCTTCATGACCCAGGTAATCACGATGGTGTGATCACTCACCTAGAGCCAGACATCCTGGAATGTGAAGTCAAGTGGGCCTTAGAAAGCATCACTACGAACAAAGCTAGTGGAGGTGATGGAATTCAGTTGAGCTCTTTCAAATCCTGAAAGATGATGCTGTGAAAGTGCTGCACTCAATATGCCAGCAAATTTGGAAAGCTCAGCAGTGGCCACAGGACTGTAAAAGGTCAGTTTTCATTCCAATCCCAAAGAAAGGCAATGCCAAAGAATGCTCAAATTACTGCACAATCGTACTCATCTCACACTCTAGTAAAGTAATGCTCAAAATTCTCCAAGCCAGGCTTCAGCAATGTGAACCGTGAACTTCCAGATGTTCAAGCTGGTTTTAGAAAAGGCAGAGGAACCAGAGGTCAAGTTGCCAACATCCGCTGGATCATCAAAAAAGAGAGTTCCAGAAAAACATCTATTTCTGCTTTATTGACTATGCCAAAGCCTTTGACTGTGTGGATCACAAGAAACTGTGGAAAATTCTGGAAGAGATGGGAATACCAGATCACCTGACCTGCCTGTTGAGAAATTTGTATGCAGGTCAGGAAGCAACAGTTAGAACTGGACATGGAACAACAGACTGGTTCCAAATAGGAAAAAGAGTATGTCAAGGCTGTATATTGTCACCCTGGTTATTTAACTTATATGCAGAGTATATCATGAGAAACGCTGGGCTGGAAGAAGCAGAAGCTGGAATCAAGATTGCTGGGAGAAATATCAATAGCCTCAGATATGGAGATGACACCACCCTTATGGCAGAAAGTGAAGAGGAACTAAAAAGCCTCTTGATGAAAGTGAAAAAGGAGAGTGAAAAAGTTGGCTTAAAGCTCAGCCACTCAGAGAACGAAGACCATGGCATCTGGTCCCATCACTTCATGGGAAATAGATGGGGAAACAGTGGAAACAGTGTCAGACTTTATTTTGGGGGGTTCCAAAATCACTGCAGATGGTGACTGCAGCCATGAAATTTAAGACGTTTACTCCTTGGAAGAAAAGTTATGACCAACCTAGATAGCATATTGAGAAGCAGAGACATTATTTTGCCGACTAAGGTCCGTCTAGTCAAGGCTATGTTTTTTCCAGTGGTCATGTATGGATGTGAGAGTTGGACTGTGAAAAAAGCTGAGCATGGAAGAATTGATGCTTTTGAACTGTGGTGTTGGAGAAGACTCTTGAGAGTCCCTTGGACTGCAAAGAGATCCAACCAAAGTCCATTTTGAAGGAGATCAGCCCTGGGATTTCTTTGGCAGGAATGATGCTAAAGCTGAAACTCCAGTACTTTGGCCACCTCATGCGAAGAGTTAACTCATTGCAAAAGACTCTGATGCTGGGAGGGATTGGGGGCAGGAGGAGAAGGGGACGACAGAGGATGAGATGGCTGGATGGCATCACGGACTCGATGGACGTGAGTCTGAGTGAACTCTGGGCGTTGGTGATGGACAGAGAGGCCTGGCGTGCTGCAATTCATGGGGTCACAAAGAGTTGGACATGACTGAGTGACTGAGCTGAACTGAAATATGTTATTTTATATGCTTTAAAATGTGCTTAATTGCTACTGTATGATTTGGCTACTTGTTATCACTTTATGTGATTTTTTTGAGATACATCTATATAAACATAATCCATTTATTTTAACTGTTCTATAATATTCCATAATATTAATCAGCAACTTTTATCCATTTCCTTCCAATGGATAGATGGTTTTGCTATTGCTCTCCACATTGCAGAGCTTTCCTGTGGTTTTCTGATAGGATTCGAGTGTGAGAGTGGTGAGGGTTGGTAACCAGAGGGAAATTGCCCTGGGAAGTACATGGTCATCTTTAATGTTGACCCAGCCAAATTGCTAAGAATTTGAACCAGTTGCACTCTGGCAGAAGGCCTGGGAGCCAGCCTGTCTTCCTGTGTCCCTTCAGCACTGTGTGGGGTCAGACCCACTAAGTTTTGTCAGTCAGGCAGAGGTAGGTATTATCTCTTTCCTGTAGCATGCATTCCCCTGATTACTAGTTCAGTTCAGTTCAGTTGCTTGGTCATGTCTGACTCTTTGTGACCCCATGGACTGCAGCACACCAGGCTTCCTAGATTACAAGAGAGGGCTTGAAATATTTACTTCTGCGTCTTTTATTGGGCTTTCGTCATCTCTGAAATTCTGATTTTATATAATTTGCTTATTGCTGAGTTAATTTCATATTGATTGGTTGTATTCTTACGTATCCTGGATAAAAACTCTTTTGTGAGTTACATGGTTTGAATTGTAAATATCTCTCTCTTGTGGATTAGCTCTTCACTTTGATTGTAGTATCTTTTGTCATGAAGAAGTTTTAATTTAATTTACTTTTATTTTTGTTTTATTTTTTAAAATATAAATTTATTTATTTTAATTGGAGGTTAATTACATTACAATATTGTATTGGTTGTGCCATACATCAACATGAATCCACCACAGGTATACCCGTGTTCCCCATCCTGAACCCCTCTCCCTCCTCCCTCCCCATACCGTCCCTCTGGGTCGTCCCAGTGCACCAGCCCCAAGCATCCAGTATCATGCATTTAACCTGGACTGGTTATTCATTTCATATATGATATTATACATGATTCAATGCCATTCTCCCAAATCATCCCACCCTCTCCCTCTCCCACAGAGTCCAGAAGACTGTTCTATACATCTGTGTCTCTTTTGCTGTCTCGCATACAGGGTTATCGTTAGCATCTTTCTAAATTCCATATATATGCATTAGTATACTGTATTGGTGTTTTTCTTTCTGGCTTACTTCACTCTGTATAATAGGCTCCAGTTTCACCCACCTTATAGAACTGATTCAAATGTATTCTTTTAAATGGCTGAGTAATACTCCATTGTGTGTATGTACCACAGCTTTCTTATCCATTCATCTGCTGATGGACATCTAGGTTGCTTCCATATCTGGCTATTATAAACAGTGCTGCGATGAACACTGGGTACACATGTCTCTTTCAATTCTGGTTTCCTCAGTGTGTATGCCCAGCAGTGGGATTGCTGGGTCATAAAGCAGTTCTATTTCCAGTTTTTTACAGAATCTCCACACTGTTCTCCATAGTGGCTGTACTAGTTTGCATTCCCACCAGCAGTGTAAGAGGGTTCCCTTTTCTCTACACCTTCTCCAGCATTTATTTCTGGTAGACTTTTGGATTGCAGCCATTCTGACTGGTGTGAAATGGTACCTCATTGTGGTTTTGATTTGCATTTCTCTGATAATGAGTGATGTTGAACATCTTTTCATGTGTTTGTTAGCCATCTGTATGTCTTCTTTGGAGAAATGTCTATTTAGTTCTTTGGCCTATTTTTTGATTGGGTCTTTTATTTTTCTGGAATTGAGCTGCAGGAGTTGCTTGTATATTTCTGAGATTAGTTGTTTGTCAGTTGCTTCGTTTGCTATTATTTTCTCCCATTCTGAAGGCTGTCTTTTCACCTTGCTTATAGTTTCCTTTGTTGTGCAGAAGCTTTTAAGTTTAATAGGTCCCATTTGTTTATTTTTGCTTTTATTTCCAGTGTTCTGGGAGGTGGGTCATAGAGGATCCTGCTGTGATTTATGTCAGAGAGTGTTTTGCCTGTGTTCTCCTCTAGGAGTTTTATAGTTTCTGGTCTTACGTTTAGATCTTTAATCCATTTTGAGTTTATTTTTGTGTATGGTGTTAGAAAGTGTTCTAGTTTCATTCTTTTACAAGTGGTTGACCAGTTTTCCCAGCACCACTTGTTAAAGAGATTGTCTTTAATCCATTGTATATTCTTGCCTCCTTTGTCAAAGATAAGGTGTCCGTAGGTGCGTGGATTTATCTCTGGGCTTTCTATTTTGTTCCATTGATCTATATTTCTGTCTTTGTGCCAGTACCATACTGTCTTGATGACTGCGGCTTTGTAGTAGAGCCTGAAGTCAGGCAGGTTGATTCCTCCAGTTCCATTCTTCTTTCTCAAGATTGCTTTGGCTATTAGAGGTATTTTGTATTTCCACACAAACTGCAAAATTATTTGTTCTAGCTCTGTGAAAAATACCGCTGGTAGCTTGATAGGGATTGCATTGAATCTGTAGATTGCTTTGGGTAGTATACTCATTTTCACTATATTGATTCTTCTAATCCATGAACATGGTATATTTCTCCATCTATTAGTGTCCTCTTTGATTTCTTTCACCAGTGTTTTATAGTTTTCTATATATAGGTCTTTAGTTTCTTTAGGTAGATATATTCCTAAGTATTTTATTCTTTTTGTTGCAATGGTGAATGTAATTGTTTCCTTAATTTCTCTTTCTCTTTTCTCATTATTAGTGTATAGGAATGCAAGGAATTTCTGTGTGTTGATTTTATATCCTGCAACTTTACTATATTCATTGATTAGTTCTAGTAATTTTCTGGTGGAGTCTAGGGTTTTCTATGTAGAGGATCATGTAATCTGCAAACAGTGACAGTTTTACTTCTTCTTTTCCAAATTGGATTCCTTTTATTTCTTTTTCTGCTCTGAATGCTGTGGCCAAAACTTTCAAAACTATGTTGAATAGTAGTGGTGAGAGTGGGCACCCTTGTCTTGTTCCTGACTTTAGGGGAAATGCTTCAGTTTTTCACCATTGAGGATAATGTTTGCTGTGGGTTTGTCATATATAGCTTTTATTATGTTGAGATATGTTCCTTCTATTCCTGCTTTCTGGAGAGTTTTTATCATAAATGGATGTTGAATTTTGTCAAAGGCTTTCTCTGCATCTATTGAGATAATCATATGGCTTTTATTTTTTAGTTTGTTAATGTGGTGTATTACATTGACTGATTTGCGGATATTGAAGAATCCTTGCATCCCTCGGATAAAGCCCCCTTGGTCATGGTGTATGATCTTTTTAATGGGTTGTTGGATTCTGATTGCTAGAATTTTGTTAAGGACTTTTGCACCCATGTTCATCAGTGATATTGGCCTGTAGTTTTCTTTTTTTTGTGTGGCATCTTTGTCATGTTTTGGTATTAGGGTGATGGTGGCCTCATAGAATGAGTTTGTAAGTTTACCTTCCTCTGTAATTTTCTGGAACAGTTTGAGTAGGATAGGTGTTAGCTCTTCTCGAAATTTTTGGTAGAATCCAGCTGTGAAGCTGTCTGGACCTGGGCTTTTGTTTGCTGGAAGATTTCTGATTACAGTTTCAATTTCCGTGCTTGTGATGGGTCTGTTAAGATTTTCTATTTCTTCCTGGTTCAGTTTTGGAAAGTTGTACTTTTCTAAGAATTTGTCCATTTCTCCCACATTGTCCATTTTATTGGCATATAATTGCTGATAGTAGTCTCTTATGATCCTTTGTATTTCTGTGTTGTCTGTTGTGATCTCTCCATTTTCATTTCTAATTTTATTGATTTGATTTTTCTCCCTTTGTTTCTTGTTGAGTCTGGCTAATGGTTTGTCAATTTTATTTATCCTTTCAAAGAACCAGCTTTTGGCTTTGTTGATTTTTGCTATGGTCTCTTTTGTTTCTTTTGCGTTTATTTCTGCCCTAATTTTTAAGATTTCTTTCCTTCTACTAACCCTGGGGTTCTTCATTTCTTCCTTTTCTAGTTGCTTTAGGTATAGAGTTAGGTTATTTATTTGACTTTTTTCTTGTTTCTTGAGGTATGCTTGTATACTTTTATTTTTAAATTGGTTTTTATTTATTTTAAAATTTATCTTTGGCCACACCATACCCCATGTGGTACCTTAGTTTCAGACCAAGGATCAAACCCATTCCCCCTGCTTTGGAAGTGCAGAGTCTTAACACTGGATGGCCAGGGAAGTCTCCCAGAGGTTTTAATTTTAATACCATCAAATATTTTAATCTTTTTATGATTTTTTTGTTTTAAGTAAGTTTTCTATGCTGCAGTATCATAAAGATAAGCTCTTATGCATTTGTCCAGTTTTTTTGTGTCTCACATTTAGGACTATAACTCATGTTCAAGTTCTTTCTGGAACTTACATTAGATCTCGATGAAAATACAGACAAAAGAAGTACTTGGAATAGAGAAAAACATGTTAGGGAATGATTGCTAGTTCTTTAAGTTCAAGAAGTTCTTTAAGCTTCTAAGATAAATTGGATCTATTTATTTCATTCTTTTTCATAAATTCCATCTTTATATCTCTGTATGATTCATTATTGATAATTTCCTCAAACCTTCTAACTTAATACTCTTTCATTAACCTGTGTGTAATCTTCAATTGGACCTATTGAATTTTGTATTCTAATAATTGTTTTTACTTGTGGAATTTTTCGTTGGCTCCTCTAACTATTGTGCATTCTTTACTAAGGTTATAAGACATTCTTTGACATCTTGTCTATTTAAGTATTCCCGTGTGACAGTCTCTGTAAAAGTGTCTTGTTATCTGCTGTTCTAGGCATTCCACTTGTCTGTGTGCTCTTTGTGTCGAATCTTATTGCTGCGCAATTCTTTCTTCATGTGTTTTGTATTTTAGGGCTGTGAGATCATCTTTAGCAGAACTTTAGCTGTTGAGATCCTGTTGGGTTTGAGGTTGGTGGGCCTTTCCAAGAATAGTTTTATGCCTGTTTTTGTGAGAATTACTGAAGGTGGTCCTGTTGTTTACAGGATTCCTACAGTATGTTGGTGGGTCATTTTAAACCCCACACACCAGTGTTTTGTTGTCTGGGATTTATAGTCTTAGATGGTTGCTGTTGTTTTCCTTCCATAGCCCAGGATGAGACGGACAAGAATTTGTATCCTCATGGGAAGGTCCTTGTCCATCTCTTCACCGGGGATGTAGTCCTGGGTGTCTGGCCCTTTGCAGTGGGTTGGTTTGAGCTCCTACCATGACTGGTACCACTGCCTGCTTCCTGTTATGTGGGTGTGATAACCTGGCCCCAAGGTGACAACACCTCACCCTGCTGGCCCCTGGGGTGATGGATCACCTCGGGGATTTCAGCCATCTCCTTATACTAGGTGCCTTGAGTTTTCTCGTTCTTTCTTCTTTCTAGTTGATTTGTTTTTACTTTTTAACCTACCCGCTCTGGGTACTCATGGTGAAATAATGTTCAGGTTATCTGAGTTGCTGGTATCTGCAACAGGAGCTTCAATCTTTCACACTCTGTTCAGGGAGCAGAGCCCCATGGACGCCTGTGGACCCTCGGGCACTCCCAGCCTTATGACGGGCTTCTCTGGAGTTTCCAGATTCTGGCTCTTCTGGAGAAATCATCCTAGTCTGCTTGTTGAGGGCTTGTCTCATCTCGTGCATTGAATGTCTTTGGGCCCCATTTACCCCATGAACTGTGATGGCGCAAATCCAGCCCTGTCTCCCAATACCCTCTCTTCAAGTGCTGAACCCCGTATCTGTCTGCTTTCCCATTGTTATCTGCCATTAAGATGTCATTTCCCTTTCATATTTCTTTAGTCTCAAATCAGCTTCTAAAATCTCAACATTTCTTTCAAAGATACCTCTCCTGTCTTCCTTTATTTTGATTTCATTATTAAAAAACACTCCCCATCTGATAATAGGTCTAAACCTGCTTTTCCAGCCAGTCTAGTTTCTCTTTGATTATTCAAGCAGACAGAGTTCCCTGGTGCAGAGTATTCTGGGCACTGGCCTTTTAAAGCCCAGGCTTCACATTTGGGTTTGTCTGTAGTTATTTCATCATGTTATTTCTTTTTCTCAGCTCAAGATTGTGGCACATTCTTTTTTAAATAAATGCCTCTGTCATTCAAAACTGTTCAGTGGGCACCTGCTCTGGACAAGATATTTTTCTAGATCCTTGGGAGACACCTGTGAATGAGACAATTCTCCTTTTCTGTCATAATTAATAAAACTTTATGATCCTCCTAAGGATAAAATCGCAGTTCATGTCTCTGAAACCTAATAGTCAGATCCTAACATAATTCACGAAACTGGGTGTGCCAGTGTGAGAGCTTGTGGGTTTGGGCACCTCCACAGCTGCTGGACAAGCAGGGCTCAGGCCCTTTCAGACCCTCCTGGCCCCTGAACTCAGGCTGTAGGGTTGCAAGGGTTGCAAGCCTTACCGTCAGCATCAGCCCACAGCCCAGCACAGTCCAGCACCCGTGGGCTCTGCAACCCCATGTCTGTGTCCCAGCCTCCTGGCTTCTTAAAAGCCCATTGGTAGGAGGGGCATCTTCTTCCCACAGGAGAGTCTTGGCCTGTGTGGAACCCCCAGTGGCCAAGTATCCACTGATTCAGTGGCTGGTATCCACTGAATCCCCACCGATGGGGCTGGGGGAGTGGGTGCCAGGCTGGGGGTAGGCCCCGAGCCCCCTCTCTTTCCCCCTGGGAGGAGGGAGAGAAGCAACAGTGCCATCCTCACTGGGTTCCCCCCGAGAGACAGGAGGAGTGAGCGTGTGTCAGGAGAATGTACCCCTAGTGAGGACCCTCCTAGTGTAGCTGTTAGAATCTGGGGGTTAGCATTGGCCTAATTAGTTTCAACAAAATTCATGCTCTCGGCCTTGTGGAGATACTATAGTTAATTGTAGTTTTACTCTTTCAAACTTTGGTAGCTTCAGTGGCTGCTGCTCAATTTAAAGGCTGATGTAGTGATGTGTCATGGCTTCCCAGGAGGCTCGGATGGTAAAGAATCCACCTGCAACACAGGAAACACGGGTTCGATCCCTGAGTTGGGAAGATCCCCTAGAAAAGGAAATGGCTACCCACTCCAGTATTCTTGCCTGGAGAATTCCATGGACAGAGAAGCCTGGTGGGCTACAGTCTACAGGGTTGCAAAGAGTCAGACACAACTGAAGCGACTGAGCATGCACACACAGAATGTGTTGGGTAGTTTTTGATTTTATCATAAAACTGAAACAAGGACACAGGGGTTGGATTGAAATCTCTTGGAGAAAATACAACGCAGAATAATATGAGTTTTCAATGATGTCACAGACACTTAAATAGTTCCTGATTGATACAGTGACTCTCGGTGTATTTTGTTCCCAAGAGCTCCAGGCTCCAGTTTAGATTTACCAAAATCACAGCCTCTACTCTTGAAAGTCTCTATTTGCAGAAACTTGAATTTTGGGAGAATTTTCAAAACTTTCTCATTTTCCCCTTTCCCAAGTGTTTCTGCCTTCCTTGGCCTCCAATGCATGCTGCCTACTGCAGAGACTGACATTGGTTCTCGCTCAGAAAGTGTTAATTTATTCTGACAGTAATTCCTGGCAGTATAGTCCTGGTCCACTTTCCTCCTTGTCTTATACACACCATGTCATCTTTATCTTTTTAACACTGTTGAGTTCAATAGAACTGTTAATTTTACTTAAGTTTCATATTGATCTGGATCTACATTTCTCCCGATTATGAATACAAGGATAGATTTTTTACTTTACCATTTATTTTGCTGATTAGATGACTTACTGAAGTAAGAATTTGACACACCGCTGAGCAGCTTCATGTGTTAGCAGATTAGCCAAGACAAGCACCTAAAACCCCGTGGCTAAAGCTCTGTTCAGACCAGACACCATGTTCTTCTGGGCCTGCATTGTGAGATTCGAAGCAGAATCCTATTCAGTGAGGACTGTAGCTGATTGTCAGTTAGGGGAAAAGCGAGAAAATTGAGAAAGTGAAAACCTCTGAACATGGACCTGATAAGACTTCAAAACTATGGGAGGATTTCTTGGCCTCCCTTAAGAATAATAGTAAAAATGACGATCCCAGAAATTGTGTAAGTTTGCAATAACTGCTGACGGTGAGAGTCTCCTGGAGGTGTTATCATGCTACTCTGAGAGACGGTTTATGGAGGTGGTTTTATGATACATTCCTGAAAAGCCTCCAGATTTCAAGTATGCAATATAAACCTCCTTATGAAAACTGCAGGGCTCACCCATTTTATAAATAGTACCACACCTACCTCAGATTAAATAGGATTTCCACATTTCAGCGTGGCCAGTGAACCGTAAGAGGCGGATGCAGGAAGCCTGTGGGCAGGTCTATATGTCTGGATCTGTCCAGTGATTTAGGTGGAACGGCCTTGAACCTGAGGTCTCACAGTTCCTTTAGGCTCTTAAAAGTGAGTGAAGACCTGAGAGCCTTTGTTGGTGTGAGTTATACCTGTCAACATAGACCGTCTTGAACAATGAAACTGAGAAAAACTTAAATTACAATATACATGAGATGGTGCCCCAGGTGTGTCAGACCAGAGGGCCAGCACTCACCATGTTGCCTCAGGAAAAGCCCGTTTGCCTCCTGGGAGACAAGAGGGGAGGTATGTGGTGCCCACTGAGGTCAGGAGCAGGATTTGGCCTCCTAGACTCCCTGAGAGGGCGCCCAGACCACACTGGGGAGTCACTGGTTTACAGGACTCGATGCTGTTATTTACCATTCCTCCATACATCACAGGAACTTGATTAGTGATAGGTGGTGAGTTATTTCAGAACCTGGTTTCTGATCATGCTGTTGGGGTCAGTGGGCTTCTATGTGAGGCCCTGTTCTCTGAGTCTCCAGCTGAGGTCTTGGGCGAGTCCCTGAAGCTCTCGGAGCCCTCTCTTCCTGAGTGAAAGTGGGGCTCTTAGGGTTATTGTGAGGGCACTGGCAACTAGCCTGCTACCTGGCACACGACAGGGACCCAGCCCATGGTGGTTATGGTGGAAGAGACCAGGTCCCCGCAGCTGGACACTGCCGCCCGCCCTCCCAAGGAGGGCTTCTCATCCCTGGGGGAGCAGAGAGCTCTCCCAGAAGCACAGCTGCAGGAGAGAAGCAGAGGCTGTGGTTCAGCCCCCCACCCTCCCACGTCTACTCCCCACCCCCCGCCTGACTCTTCCTCTGAGCAGTGTTTATCTTTAAGAGCTTTGATCTAAAGTGAGCAATTCCGTGCACTTCCCGAGTCCAGGCTTATTTGGTTCCCTGTATTTACACTGACTTTGTTGTTCTGTTAGAATTTTACTGTTATTAACGTAGTAGTGACTACCTCCTTTTCCTTCCCTTGACCCCTTCCGTCCTTCTCAGCTCGGATTTCTCAGCCCTGTCCCAGCTCTGCCACGGTGGCATTCCTGCTTCACACTCACCTTGACCATGGAGCCGGGATTTGATACAATTCTTTTCCACACATGGCGTTTTGTCCTGGCCATTGTCTGTGTGTCTAGGTTGGTGTCTGGGGCCCAAGGGGTAATGGACAAGGGCCCCTTTGCCTGGGATTCCCTTTAAGGGCAGCCGGGTTGGGGGGGCTGCCGGTGCAGGCGGTGGAAGCTGTCTGTGAAGAGGTGGTGGACAGGTCCCTGGCTGGGTGAGGAGACAGGCTTATGTCCCAAGGCCCCCGGGCAGGGGTGGGGTCCCCTCTGAGCCTTGGGCGAGGCTTGTACCGCAGATGGTGTGACAGTGAGTCTTCTGTAAGAGTCTGGCATGACCCTTGTTGGGCTTGTCCGAAATTAAAGGAAGGTCCCACCCTTCAGGTCCTTGAGATTACAGACTCTCGTGAACATGGCTTTCCTTGTTTGCAGCGGTCAGTCGTTACTTCTCGAGCTCCTCCTGCGTGGTGGGTATTGTGTTGGCCCTGGGTGACTGGTGTACCATGAGCCCCATACCAGCTCTGGTGGAGGAGAGGTGGCCTGGTCAGTCAGCCAAGACGTAGGGGTGTAGGAAGATGAACCAATCATGGGAACAGGACACTCTTTTCAGTTTGAGCATACTTTCTGAGATGGTGGTCAGGTGTCCAGATGAGAGAGGCTCATGGTGACCTTCCTGTTGGGTGTTCTTGGAGTCCCGGATGGCAGGATAGCACAGCGTCTGAGCAGCTCTGAGTTCTGGTCCTGGATGTACCCCTGATCCCCCTGCTTCCCAGCTGAGTGGGAGGGGTCTGCCTCTCTGCAGCGTCCTCTGTGAGGTCAGGCTCTGGTGTGCGTGTCACAGCGTCACTTATCTGCATGGCGAGTGGCTCTGGGTGGGTGCCTCGTGTGTCAGTTCAGCACCGCACATCAACCCACATCCTGCTCACTTCCCAGACGAGCAGGGCCCCTGGCCTGAGCGCCACAGCAGGTGTGTGGGGGCCTCAGGGGGTGCAGGCTAAGGGCCAGTCCTGAGCTGTGGGCTGGAGGCAGGACTGAAGATGGGCCCATCCTGGCCCTCAAGTGCATTTCAGATTCACCCAGGCTTGGGTTTGAACCCATCTTTGTCAATGGCCTGCTGTGTGGGTTTGGCCAAGTGACTTAAACTCTCTGTGCCTCCGTCCCACCACCCACAGACGCGTGGGTCACAGCCTCCTCTCCCTTGCAGCAGGTGTGAGCTCAGAGGAGTGGTCTGTCTCAGGCGCTCGGCAGAGGGGCTGGCGAACGTGGAGCGCCCAGGAGACCACTGTGGTTCCCCACTTTGGGACATTGCTGGCCACACTCGCTCTTTGTAGCTCAGCAGCTCGCTCTGAGGGCAGACTCCAGATGCTGGCCGCAGGGGGCGACAGGCACGCACGGGGCTGCCAGCCCCAGTGGTGCCCTGGTGACCTCGGTTTTCATGATCACGGGGCTGCCAGCCCCGTGGTAGCCCTGGTAACTCCAGTTTTCACGATCATAGGGCTGCCAGCCTCGGCGGTGCCCCAGTGACCCCAGCTTTCAGGTTCACGGGGCTGTCAGCCTCTAGGGTGGCCTGGTGATCCCAGTTTTCAGGATCATGGTGCTGCCAGCCTCAGCGGTGCCCTGGTGACCCCTGGTTTTCATGATCATGGGGCTGCCAGCCTCTGTGGTGCCCCAGTGACCCCAGTTTTCATGACCATTAGATGATTCTCACCTTCTGAATCTAAGCTCCTCATTATCCACCAGTCACCATGGCCACCCGATGTTTGCCTTGCGAGGCGTATGGATTCTGATTGCTGCTTGAGGCAGGGGAGGGGCCACTCCCCAGGCCTGAGGATCCCACGTCCATGCCAGACCTGTCCACCACCTGCCTGTCTGCTTCGTCTTCTTGCCGCTCAGGCCATCTACACTGCGTTCTGCCTCCTGGTAGAGTCCAGTATCTTCCTGTGGTCCAAGAAGAAAGTCTGTTGCTTGCCTGTGCCTATGGAGGGGTGACTCCCATGTGAGCACATCCGGCTCCCTGGGGCAAGCATCCCTGTCCGAGGCCCACGGTTGCACTGTGGTGACCAGGCCACACGGGCTGTGGGCCATGGCCTTGGAGCTGCGGTTGGCAGTGGGTGGTAGATGCCCACTCCGGGGTCTGGTCAACCTGAAGCAAGCCTGAGGGGAATACTGGTCCCCAGGACCTTTATCGTGGATGCAGCGGTCACCTTGGAGACGCATCCTTGTCGTGGAAGTCTTACCCTCGCTGCTTCCGTGAGCGTGTGGATGTCTCTTTAACCAAAACTACACTCTGTTGCCCGTTAGGCTCTGTGACCAGACACCCTGTGGTCGGGAGAGCCTGGGTGTGTGTGGGGCCCTGTCCTGGTGCCTGGTGGATGCTCTGTTAGAGTGGTCACGTGGAGGAAACCAAGGCAGCTCTGAGATGCTCAGTCCTGGACAAGGGAGCTTAATACTCAGCCTCCTGTTCCTGAGTGTGAAGTGGTGTGAGTGACTGGGGATGAGGTGACACCACATTCACCCCCAGGGTTCACCACCAGCAACTGCGCCGGAAGGCTGGCTGGTAGCCCTGGTGGGGACGCTCCTGGCCCAGCGGGAGCCCACTCAGTGCACAGGCCTGGGGCCCCCATGGTGGCATCTGCATGCGGGTCATTTCTGGCCAGGGCTCTGTGCTGACCTGCACGCGTGGGGCCCTGCAGGTCAGGTGATGTCCACCCGTCCTCCACAGACATGCCCGTTTTCTTTGAGGTGCTGTTGGCAAGGCTGCTTCTGCTGGGCCTGTGGTGCTGTTGCAGCTTTCAGATGGGAAGCCTTCTGAAGACATCAGACAGAATGATGGAAAAATCTTGTCTGGATCAACAGGACTTTACCCATGTAGGGAATGTGGAAACCAGGGGAGGTGGGAAGAGAGGAGACATGAGGGCAGGGAGGGGCGCCTGGCTGCCTGGAAGCAGTGCGTGAGCCCCTGAAGACCGTCATCTGGATCTGGGCGGGTAGGCCCTGCTCTCCTGTCTCTGAGGCCTTGAACACGGAGCCAGACTTCCTGCTGGGACCAACCTGGGTTTGCGTCCGGGCTTATGGAGGCTTAAGCCGGGGCTGGTGTCCAAGCCAGTCTCCTCATCCGTGAAATGAAGATGGACAGAGGGCTCCCAGCCTCGCACCTCTTTCCTTGCCTTCGCTGGACTGCCCCCGGGGCTGAGCAGGCCTGGCCAGGAGGCGTTTCCTTCCTGGGCCTGCTGCCCCCCAGGCACCATTGCTGGGGCGTGTGGAGTTGGTCCCCAGGGGGTGCAGGTCTCCTGTGGGTTGCCTGTCCATGGCTCCATCTGGCACAGACAGCAGTCTGTCTGCTAGAGTTGCTTCTCTTTCCCGGATGATGAAGGAGGCACACATCTTGCTTTGATGGAAACGTGGGCTGGTGTTTACCTGTCCCTGAGGTGCTGTGTGGTGGTGTTTATACGACGTCCGCGCAGAGACGCCCAGGACAGAGGAGTATGGCTCGTGGGTGCCTTTCAGCCAGAGAATAGGGCCCAGAGTGTGATGCAGACACTTCTTATATGGTCCTTTGTAGGGTTGGAACATGATTTGTGCTTGCTCTGATTTGTTCCTGCTGATATGTAAAAGCGATAGCTGTGAACACAGAGTGCAGAGATTCTGCATGAGAACATGCCAGGGCTTCTTTTATGGGATGGAAGGGGGTCCCCTTGCCCACGTATATTAAAGTGTGCACCTGCCTTCAATAAGCCCGAGTCAGCATCTGGGGCTGCACCGCGTGCCAAGTGTGCCTTGTAAACCCACAGTAAAAGAGCAGACGTGTTTCTGGGCAGAGGAAAGACTGAAGAGGTTCAGCAGAGATTTGGGAGCTGAAAACGAGTGCCCGAGCCAACGAAGCACTCTTATTTCGGAGAGTAATCACTGCCTGTGTGTGAAGTAAGATCTGCTGAACACTCAGCATTGTTAGAAGCTGTCATGTCACATGGAATTTGCTGCTGAAAATAAGACCTGCTCCTTCGGCCATCGTGGGAAACTGAGGCCCATGCAGCCGACCAGGCGAGCTGGTCCCATGACCCATTTCAGGCTCGATAAGAAAATGACGTGGTCAGCGGCTGGTTGGCTGTTATCCATTGCTTCACCTGACTCAAAGCCCTGTCGGTGACGATGGATCCACGGCTGTGTGATTACTCCGTGAGCAGTCAGTTCTGCCGATGTGTGCGTGTGTGTGTGTGTGTGTGTGTGTGCATGCATGCGTGTGTGTCTGTGCATGTGTGCATGTGTGTGTGTCTGTGTGCACTTACTCATTTAGATGTGAGGCCTGAAGTCAAAGGGGACCATACTCTGGGAAATAGCTTATAGGACAGTCTGCGGGCTTCTGGGTCAAGGAGAAGAAGAAACAAAGAAGTGCTGAGAGGACGGATGCTACTGCCCTCCCCAGGCAAGTTGGTTTATAAATGGAGCCTCCATAGGGCGCACAGGAGGGGAAAGTGTAGAACATTTAGTAAAAACTGTCTTTGGGTTCAAGGTGGAGGAGACACAGTCCTAAATGCACGTGGACTCCCTTACCCAGAGGTAGCTGTCTTAAGCGCCGGACTGTTCAGCAAATCCAGTGACTGACACTCAAAGTCCACTTGAGTGTGTCCTTCGTCTCTTATGCTGGCTGGCCCTCAGGGGCTGCTCAAAGCCCTGCCGTGTGGTGACTGGTGTTGGCCACAGTTAAAGCAGGTCCTAAGAGTGGGAGGCCACTGGACTTTGGTTTTGAATCAGCACAGGTTTTCTGTTTTCTGAGATGCAATGGATTTCCTGGAAAATTGCATACACACCTTACATCTTAGACTTTATAAGACGTCGAAGATGTAGGTTCTTGCAGGCTTGTTGGTCTCTGGGAAGCCATCTCTGAAAGAGTCAGCATTTCTGGGCTCACTGGTCCTTGATGAGCAGTGACAGGGGTGCTGCGGTTGCCTCACTTTTGCTGTTTGCTGCCTGTGTCTGTGCTTGTGCATTCACACGTGTGTCTTGGTGAAACTTTACAGTGAAGGAAAGTGTGAGATTTGATAGGCAATCCAAGGCAGGATAATTTTTATTCTAATGGCACTGAGCTTGTGATGTATCTCCGAGTCTGGATAATATGGAAACAGTGAGTACGCAGGCAAAAGAATTCTACCGGCAGACTGGGGAGCATTGGACTTGTAGGAAAGAGACCTCATAAGATTTTCCTATTTGCCTTTAAAGAAAGAATCTTGTCTATAAACGTAGAAAGGTAGAGCTCTCCAGATGTTCTCAAACAATTGGGTATGTATTAAAAATGTAAGCTACTGTTTTGGTCTTTGAAATGGGAAATAAAATGACTTCTGATGGTTTCTGAAGCCACAACAGCACTGACATATGTTTCCAATGACGGTGGTCTAGCAGGCATTATGTTCTGACTATAAATTATTTGTTGCAAATTGAGAATGAGTTGTCTGAAAGAGGTGGATGGAATTTGGTGCTCTGTACCATGCTCCCAAAGTTCTAGACTTTGATTCTCACACCCAGGGTTTTCATACTAAAATTTGTAGTGTTGTCCCAAAGGCTGAAAGAGTCCTGTGAGTGAGGAACACGCAATGGAAAGGGCTGGGGGAAGGCAGCATCATGGGCCACCTGGGGCACTGGAGGAGAGGGCGCTGGACGCCAGCCTCCACTTTCACTCCGAGCGTCCAGCCTCACGTCCAAGACGGAAAAATGGGGAGTGGCATTTCGTTCTGCTCAGTCAGTTTGGAACCTGTATCACTTACGGTTTGATCCAGCATGGCCAGAGGATCTAGACAGTCCAGTCCTGAAGTCACATTCATTCCTTTTTTTTTCCACGGGATGAGAGCTATTTCATTCTCTTTCTTTGTGTGTTTAGGACTCGTTCATTTGCTTCTAGACATGAAGCCCTAGTTGGTAGTTGGTATGTTAAGTAGGTTTGCCTTAAGAAAAGCATTTTTCTTCTTTTTAATTTTTGGCTTTTACAACTCTCAAAATGTGCCCCTAAATTCCCTAATGTTCTAGACAAAGCAGAAAATTGTAATTATTTTTTAAATCACTACATAAATCTCCAGAGCATTTTCCAGTATGTTTCAGATGGCCAGCTAAACAGTTTCTATTTCTTTTAATTCCTCTGTGATGGAAAAGTAAATAAGTAACCTAAATTTAAATAACAGCAATCACTGAGAATACTAATATCTGTCAATCATCTTTATTCACAAATGAAGGCTCTGTATAGGGGGCAACTTTAAGGAAGAATGAAATAAGTGCTATCTTGGTTGATTAGCTACAAAATCCATAAAAGGCTAAGGCAAATTAGAATCAAATTTTAAAGAGTTTATTTCATTTTTCCAATTACATAAAAATTCAAAACAGACCCATCTACTTGGTGGATTCGATTTTCATATGGCTGCGATGCAGTTGGTATTTTGGAGCGAAGACTGAGGAAATCTTGAAGCAATCTGATGAGATTTCCTGACCGGCACACACCCCAGGCTGCCCACCTCAAGGCACTTTGGCATTTCCATTAGTGACACAGGCTGTCTGGAACAAATGACTTTACCGTGGGTGTTTGTCTGAGCCGCGTGGCTGGGCTGGTGGCTTGGTGAGGCCAGGTCCTTGCAGGTGCCCTCGGGCCGTCTTCAAACATGCAAGTGTGACGTGAGGAGGGCTGGGCAGCAGTGGCCTTGAGAGTGGGAACGGCCAGGCATTCCCGGTGCTCTGTGCAGAGGGGCTGTGGAGAAGCTCCGGGGCCCAGGGGCTGCTGGAGGAGGGGCAGGATGGCCTCTGCCCCTGGACGTGGTCCCCTGAAGGGAAAATGGTGGCTTTTTCAAGAATGTGCTGGCGGTGGGTCAGGGGCCCACATCAAACTCCTCACCTGCATTTGGGATCGCATCTCAGCTCCCATGGGGCACGGACGAGGGGAGAGACTGGAGGCGGTGCTGTTCTTTCCCACAGTCTTGCTGTGGACTCGGCAGGATGGTGTGTGGGTGCGGGACCCAGGGAGGCCTGTACCAGCGCAGACCCAGGCTCCCTGTCATCTGTCACATGACTGCTGCCGTCCTGCTCTCTCTCCTGTTGCTCCCGGGACCCCAGAGCACCTTCTCCTGCATCTTGTTTCTCATCTCCTTCTATCTTTTCACCCATCGGCCCCTCCAGGACCTCCCTGGCGCACACGTGCTACCAAGTCAGAGAGGGAAGCTCCTCCCTCTGGCGGCCGGTTGGAGTGGCTAAGCTCTGAGGCTCTATCTGTCCGCCACGGTGGCCCTGGATACTGGATGCGGGACCTGGAGGGTGTGTGTGGCCCTGGTGTGGAAGACGTCTGCCACGTGCATCTGCAGCTCTTGGGGGCTGGTGGGAGTCCACGTGGGGTTCCCTGGACAGAGGAGGGTGAGGCAGGAGCAGTGTCTCGAGGATGCACTATGGCTTTCCTTGGAGCAGACAACAGCCAGGGGCCATTTCCCAGGTTGCTGGAGACCCACTGCTGAGGCTTGGGGCCAGTGCACGTGGAGATGAGGTTTCAGGAATGCGTGTGGCTTGGCGGGGGCTGGGGCCTCCAGGAGGGGTTTGGAGCAGCAGCATGTAGGACCTGACAGGACTCCTCAGTCCTGAGGATTCCAGGCTTTGTCCTGTGCTCTCAAGGCAGCTGGGGATTCAGCCACAAAGGCCAGCTGTGCATGGTCGTGGCCTGTAGCAGGCTGAGTGCAGGCTGGCTGGGACAGGCAGGGAGTTACTTTGAATGTGTGTCTGGCACTGACTGTGTGCTAATCGGGTGGCCATGAGGGAGCCTGGAGCTTGGGATGACCCGAGGCTTGTGGCAATGCTGTCCAGGGTGTCGGTGGACTTCATGAAAAATCAAAACTTTGAGAAGTTGAAAGCGCAGATTGCAGTTTTCACCTGACTCCATGGGGGGGCGGGCGCGGATTCTGGGGCACCAGGTTAGGGAGGGCTGAGGTTTAGCGAGTGGTGGAATGCCCCCTCCTCCTCCTCTAGAATCCATATCTGGAGAGCACGTGGGCTTCTTGGGGCTGCAGGGCAGCTCACTGGCTCAGGTTGGAGCCTGGATGTGGAAGGATCAGCCGTCTTCTCTCAAAGAGGCCAGAGAAGCAGGACGGCAGTGCCTTTAGAGAGAACAGGCAGAGATCTGCCTCTGCTTCTCTTACTTGTGACTGTCCCCGAGGACACAGGAAACACCTCGTGCCCAAGACTGGCTGGGCAGAGAGAAGTCAGGAAGGCCTTGGCATCCTTCTGAGCGGAGCGTGTGCTTTCTTCCTGATAACAAAGTCTTCCAGGTGAAGGAGGGCAGAGATGTAGATACAGATGCACCGATATCCAAAGTCCACCTCAGGAGACTGTGAAGAGAAGGAGGGAAGAGAAGCAAATGCTTCCTTATCGTGCGCTCTGCCAGACAGGAGAGGGCAAGGAGGGCCAGTGTGCGCCCAGGGATTGATTGTGCAAGACTTTCGAGAAGCCTGCGTCAAGGGCTGGGGAAGGACTCAGTTCCAAGAAGCGATGGGCAGGAAGCTGGTGAAGGTCAGGTGGGCCCCCAGGCTGGCCCAGCTTCTGCAGCGTCCTGGCAGGTCGTCCTGGGTAGCCCCCAGCTGTGCCCACAGGATTCCCAGTGGTTTCTGCTGCCACTGATGCTGAGGTGCTGTTGGAGGCACAGATTGCCGGTGACCCCAGAACATTTGGTTCAGGTGAGGCAGTGTGCTCAGCTCTCTCTAGGAGTGCTCTGCTGAATGCCAGGTATGCAGCAGCAGGTGCGTCTGGGGAGCGAACCCTGAAGCCAGACGATACCCGCCCCCCTCTCCCCACTGCCCCGTGGGTGGGAGCGATGCCTGCTTGTGTCTGTTTTGAGGTTATTTATCCCCCTCCGCCTGCCTTGTCCAGTAAGCCACTATCAACAGAATGTTGTTTCAAAGACAGGTCAGCTCTCCTGGACTTTAACATTTTGTGATTTCAGAAGTCTCCACCCTCCAGTTAACATTATTTTAAAAAGATATTTTAAGAATGTTTTTAAAAAACTCCCACCATGCCACGTTTCTCCCCAGGTCTTTATCCAAAGCAGAGAGCTGTTGGGCACTAAGTCAGACTCCGTCTTCTCTTTGGTAGGAGGTGGGCCAGGTGAGGAGAGATTTATGGGGGCGGCCGCCAAGGCCAAGGCAAAAGACAAGAGGAAAAAATCAAGAATTTTTCTGTACTTATGACCACTGATTAAAGTTGCAGTTAGATGTACAGGAAGGGTAGAATGATGAGGTAATGGGCTTTAATCACGTCACGAATGCTGAGTGAAAGTGGAAAGAAAAAACTGCATTTACTTTTGTGGCCAAAGATAGTCGGCACCCTATAGAGTTAAGGAATAAGTATATTCATATTTACAAACTGTCTTCTTGCTTCCAGTTCTTCAGAAACTTTATGAAAATCTTCAGAAATTCAACCACCTCTTCATTTTTTAAAGATTTTCTTCTTGTCTTTGATATCCCTAAATTTCATGCCAATGTGAATGTCCTGAGGTGTCTACATGGATGGGATGCCGGTGGTCCATGTTTTGGGGCCAGCAGCCCGTGTTTTGCGACCAGCAGCCCGTGTTTTAAAAGCTCTCCTGGTGATTCTGCTGCAGGTCAGGTGAGGCTTAGTGACTCGGATTAGTTTCCCATGGTCGGCCGCAAGACAGACGCAGGCTTGGTGGCGTGGTGGGGGTGCCCGAGATGAGTTCTCCAAGCATGGCTCCTGGGGACCCAGACCCACCCAATCAGGAGCTCGGGGGCACCAGCAGTTAGGAACTTGGGGGTGGCACCAGCAGCCTGTCCCTTCGGGTGACCGCTGGTTCTCAGACTCCCATGAGCTCGAGGAGCCCTGGAGTCCTGTTAGGAGGAGGCTGTGGTCTGGGGTCTGGATGGGCTCCAACGTCTGCAGCTCTAGTGCATTTCCAGGTGCTGTCCATGCGGCTGACCGTGGACCACTCTCAGAGCAGCCAGGTTCTGAGATGTTCTGGTCCCCAGATTTCATCTGTTTAAATGCAGAAAGTGACATTCGAACTAGAATGTCATTCTCCTGTCTTGACAGCCAGACCTAAGTAAATTATCTCCTCGAGTAAACCCAATGACACTGTGTGTTCCTGAGTGTAAAAGCCTGAGGATATAGCTAGGGTTGTTTGCTTTCTCTCTGACGTGTAGTAGGCACTTAGTGACTGCTCCAGGCAGAACGCATGGGGATCTACCCAAGGCTCCCCCAGGGACTGATGCCTGGGCGGGGAGGAGCATTGTTCTGTGGAACTCTTTTCAGCCACAAGCAGGTATTGGAGCCAGAAAGAGGCCCGTGCACACATCGACGACCCCGGGGCCCCCAGAAGGAGCCGGAAGTTCTCAGCATTTGAGTTTCTCTGAGATGCTTATGCTGCTGTCAACACTTGGCTCATTTTTCCCTTTGGCTTAAATTCACCCTTTTAATCAACTTTCATTGTTAGATGGCTCTGTGAACTCAGCACCAGTCATTTTTGCTAAATCTCGTCTCTTCCTCCAAGGCCCCTTTTAAACAGCCCCTGAGGCTGGGGTGGGGGAAGGCTTACGGGTAAGGAGGGGGGTGAAGATGGCTCTCCTGCATGCCCGCTTGTGGCGTCTCCCCTGCCCCCATGCCCCGCCTGGTTCCTCCTTCATTTCTAGCACGTGTCTGTCTAGAAGACACAGCTCTTGTCCTCTGCAGGCGTCTCACCCCGCCTCATGCCTGCTTTACACCCAGTCCTGGCCCTTGAAAGACTTACAGCCCAGGGCTGCTTTCTGGTTGGGAAGATCCAAGCTGTTGGTCATTCACCTTCTGCAAATCTCAGGAGAGAGAGTGTGTGCATATCTACTCACCTGCAGGTTTACAAGCGCTCTTAAGACACCCAGCGGTTTGCAAACATCAGGTGTGACGGGTGGTTTGGGTCCCTCCCGGCACTGCTGGAGCCCCTCCCGCTGGCTTTCAGCCTTGCTGAGCTGCTGTCATGAGGGGCTCCTGGTGCCTCTGGGGTCCTCCTGGGACGCCATCCCCACCCCCACCCCCACCCCGCCTTTCTGCAGCTGCAAGCTGTGCAGCAGCTCAGTGAGTCGGGGTTGCGAACTCGAGCCTGTCAGCTCAGCTTGCTTTGCGGTACACGCAGTGCAGCCCTGTAAGTGTGCCCAGACCTTACAGACCCTGTGAAAGGAGCCCGTCAAAGCCTCATCCTGCCGAGTTGTCAGGACAACAGAAGGTCCCCTTCCACAGGAGGACCAGTGATAACACCCAGAGGGAGAAACGAGGAGCTAGGTCTTGTTCCTCCCCCGCAAACAAGGCAAAGGTGGCACTACCCTCTTGGAGAAGCAAAGGAAACCAGAAGCAGACCTCTGAAGGTTTCCCTAAAATGTCCTGCCGTGTGTGCATCACGGTCAGGCGCCGTGCAGCCTCAGCACCATGCGCCTGGGACGGCTCCGCCAGGCACTCTGCTCCGGCAGTGGCGCCTCCCCTACCTCCTCAGCTGTTTCCGTGTTTTCTGCAATGCGTCTGTGAAGCTCTGACATCGTGCTCCAGTGAGGGACAGAATTCAGGTTCATGACTAGAACATGCTGAGGAATGTCCACCAGTCAGGTCAGTCTGCTTTCAGGTTTGCAGAGGTGGTTTTGCAAATGTGGTATGTGGACTTCCACGACTTTGTAAACACGCACTATCAGATTTACAGCTAGATTCAGGCATGTAATGAGGTTAAATCTTGGTCACTTTGTGGATCATGGCTTCCCTGCATGGGTGCTAGACCTTTTTCTCGTGTCTGGATTTCTTGCATCCTGAGTCTGGATTTTTCCTCCTTTTGTCCTGAATTGCTGACTTTCATAAAGTGAAAAGTGCTTTGGCCAGGATAGGCATGCAGGTCTTTGCAGAGAGAAGAGAATTGATCCTCCAGCCTCAACACCCTCTGCAGTGCACACTGGTAGGGGCGACCTGAGGTGGCAGGGGTGGCCTTCAGCTTGATTGCAGGAGTGGGAGAAGTACCAGGGATACACCTGGGACGCCGGCCCCCTGTCCATCTGTACAGCTGCTACCTTGAGGCTGCCCACCTCCCGCCTGGGTCTGTGCTCAGCCTGGGGCCCTCTGAGGCTCAGGCGAAGCTGGGGGCTTCCCTCTGCACTGCCCCAGTGCCCCCTGCCCACTGCCCACTCAGGAGTCTCCTCTAGGACCCATTTCTCTTCTGGACTGCTCTGGGCTGCACACACGCTAGCTCTGAATTTGAACAAAATAAAAGGGCAGGAAAAAATATCTTCCCCCCTGCCAAACTCATAAAGGGACACGAGATCATCAGATCAGTCTCCCTCGCCACATTCCTGAGGATCTGTCACTCTTGGCACGGGCAGGGGGGTGAGAGTGACTCCATCAAAAATGGGGCTCCAGGAAGGAAATGGCCTGCCCCCTGCATGGGGGCTCAACCCTCACTAGGTGCAGGTCATCACCTTGACTGGCTGCATTTAATGTGCCCAAGTCAAGGTGAGCTCCGAGATGGTTGCGAGTGCCAGACAGGAAGAAGCCTCTCCCTCTTGGCTGGTGTCTGCTCAGAGGACCTTCGAGGTCCTTGCCTGGCCCCCACCTCCCCTCCAATGCCCAGACTCTTCCGTGTGGCCTGTGAGTACTCCACGTCTTGTTAGAAGAGCACACATAGAGGCTGGAGGCTGGTTACCCCTCTTTGCTGTCTAATGCAGCAGAGCTTTGCGATGGACGCTGCGATGCTATGTGAGGTCTTAGTGCGCTTTGGACTGTATCACACAGAGGTCGTGGCTTCTGCTTCTTCTCAGGATGCTTGAATTTAAAGAGAGAACCCAGGGATTGTTTTTTTTTTTTTCTTTAAAGAAATGCCTTGGAGAACAGGACATTTCTACAATAGCTCGCACCAAGGACAATTCTTTGATAATATTTTAATGTTGTTGTTTTGGCTTCATCTGAACGTAAGTGCAAGGCTGAGAAACAGAGTTATAACAACCCCAGATTCAGTCCTGCTGATTCAGGCACCAAAGATTCCCTTTCCGCATTCCCTGGAAGTTACAGTCTGGGGTTCCCTGCTCCTGTTCTCTGCTCTTCTCCACCTGAGGCCAGGGGGTGGGGGCATCTCCTCATGGGAGGAGGATGGCCTTCTCCTCACGAGGTGGGTGTCCACACCTCAGGAGGAGGTGTGCATGCTGCCTCTTGGAAGGCAGGTCGTGTGGCTGTGAGATGCTCCATTGTCAAGGAGATGGAGCGGGGAGGCCACTGTCCTGAGCACAGCCTGGTTGGTTGGGGTTTGGGCTGAGGCCGTGGCTTTGCTCAGGTTCCCATAGCTGGCAGTCTCTGTCTGTCCCCCTCTGAGGTCCTTCTCCCCCACCCCATGAGGCCCCACTCCTCACACACAGCTGTGTGTGACTGGAAAGCCGCCCTCTGTCTTCCAGGGGTTTGTCTTCCTCCAAACACAAGATTGGCGTTTCTTGCTTGGAGCCATCCTGGTACAGGGCACCCAGCCCCTGTGGGTGCCGGAGAATCTACTTCTAAGCTGTGCCTTCACGTTTCTCCTCTCCTTCGTGTTTTCCGTCTCGGTTAATGGGTGATGATTTGTCTACGGTCACCGGAGCCAGAGGCGAAGACTCCGTTTCAGGGTTCTTCAGGCCTGTGTTGTATCCCCTTGGTTGCGTCCTGTTCCCTAAACTGGCCTGGGTTCTGCCCCGCCTCTGCCCCCTCCTTTCCTGTGGCCGTGCAAGTGGAAGTGAAAGGAGGGAAAGTGGATCTTCTGTTTCTTAATGATAGTTTTCTGTAACAAAGCCCAGGATACCTGTTGTTAAAGGCTTGGAGTGTGCTCTGAAAGCTGTGCCCAGTCTTCCTGTGGAGAAGGCGTGCGGGCTCACCTCCTTCATTCCTGGCCTCACAGGGGCTTCCCTGCCTCTGTGATGCTGTGAAACCATGA
This sequence comes from Oryx dammah, assembly GCF_014754425.2. Taxonomy (NCBI): domain Eukaryota; kingdom Metazoa; phylum Chordata; class Mammalia; order Artiodactyla; family Bovidae; genus Oryx; species Oryx dammah. The sequence goes on along the minus strand of NW_024070208.1, from coordinate 35,136,670 downwards.
CCTAAACTAGATTATCTCATTGCAATCCCATATTTTGAGTTTTTTCCCCCAGAAAAATGAATATTTATACTTATATACTTGGTATATCTTTTATTTCCGGTTTCCATCTCTGTGTAAGTCCTGCTATTTTTCTATCAGCTATCTCTATTTCCTAAGGGCTTCCCCTTTTGTTTTCCTTTAGGCAATCCTTGAAATCTTACGATTTTAACTGTGCCTTTTTTTTTTTTTTTATAGCTTGCAATGTGATATTCCTAGGAGTTTTCTTCTCTCAGGTCTGGCTAAAGGGCTCTGTGTGTCCAAATGATCCTTGATCCCGATGAGACGGTTTCTTACTGTTCCCACTGTGTCCTCATTGGCCCCCTGACTGTGGTCCAGGGAGGGAGCTGCTGACCCTGACCCTGACCTTGATCCTTGGGTCCTCCTGCTGGTCGGGGTCCCTCAGATCACACTGTGGTTTGTGCTGTGAGGTGGCTGCCAGCAGGTTCCTGAACACTTGTAGGATGGACACTTATAGGATGGATGCTGGTGCCTAGAGAGCAATCTGTGATTAGGGTTGGGGCTTGGAGCAGGCCTGATCTCCTGACCTCTGGGGAGGGGTGGGGCTGCAGGTTGGTTTCGGCCATGGGGCTGGAGGTCCCGTCCATCACCCTCGAGTGAGTTTCCTTGTTGGTGCCGTACATAGTCATGCGGGTGGAGGACGCATCGGAGGGTGTGTCTGGGGCCCTCTCAGATTGGCCCTGTGGGACAACTCATTTAACTGGTCTGGACTTTCATTCTTTATGACACCAGTTGTCATGAGTGTCCCTTCTTCCCAAGTTCTGTGAGGCATACCAGTGAATGACCAGTCCAGAGGTGGTAAAGTAAACTCCCAAACTGTTAGCTGGTTGGTCAGAGCATGGGTGGCCTGGGGGCCCCCAGCCTTGGGAGTGAGTGGAGGGCAGTCTGGGGGTCACTGCGTCCTTGGTCTGTGCTGCTGTGGGCCCTTGGCGGCCAGCATCAGAACCACAGGGCACCCGGTAGCCTTTGTATGGTCAGGGCTCACTTGAGAGCTATGCGTAGAGATCTGAATCAGAGGGGACAAGCTCCAGGTCCTGGAGGCCCAGAGGCCCACCTGCTGCCGTCTGCTCGCCTAGGGACCCCGAGAGCCAGGGCCTGAGAGCTGGAGGGGGCGTGGGTGAGTCCTGGGTTCCATAGCTGGAGAGCTGGGAGGCAGCAAGGGCCTCGTCGTTCTGCCCTATCCAGGCCTCAGTGGGTCGCACGGACCCCTGTGGGGAGATGGGTCGACTCCACCTACTACTGACTCAGGTGCTCCTGCACTCCCAGGACACCCTCGCCGACACCCCCAGACATGCACTTTACCTGCTCCCTGAGCATCGTGGCTCCATGGAGGTGACACCCGGCACAGACCTCAACCCCATCCTGCCCTCAGTGGGCTCGGCCTGGTCCAGTGTCCAGCACTTTCCTGTGCGGCTACGGGCTCTGTGTCCTTCCTGCCCTCTGACCTGCCCAGGTGGCTACTGTCCCTCCTCTTCCTAGACTCTACCGCCTCCATGGGGCCCCTCCCTCCCTGCCCTCCTGCCGCACAGGAGAGCCACGTTTGTGTGGAGAATATATGGGCTTTCCATGTGGTGCTAGCAGCAAAGAACCCACCTGTCAGTTCAGGAGACTAAGAGACGAGGGTTCAATCCCTCAGTCGGGAAGATTCCCTGGAGGAGGAAATGGCAACCCACCCCAGTATTCTTGCCTGGAGAATCCCTGTGGACAGAGGAACCTGGCAGGCTACAGTCCATGGGGTCGCAAAGAGTTGGACATGACTGAGAGATGGAGTGCACACACACACACACTCCTATTTATATGGAAATACTCATCTTAGAAACATTGAAATGCTGGTGAGAGAAAAGGTTGCTTTTCTTCCCGACTTGCCATGAAATGCTCTGTTCTCTTGTGGCATCTTTAGCACCATGTGAAGGAGGGTGAACACTGCACTTCCATAAGCATATACCAAATGGGTTTAATAAATGTCGGTTGAAGTCTGACATATCAACAACCGCAGATACACGGACGATACTTACTACTCTAATGGCAGAAAGTGAAGAGGAACTAGAGAGAGAGCCTCTTGTTGAGGATGAAAGAGGAGAGTGAAAAACTGACTTAAAAGTTAACATTCAAATAACTAAGATTGTGCCATCCGGTCCCATCACTTCATGGCAAATAGAAGTGAAAAAAGTGGAAGCAGTGACAAATTTTATTTTCTTGGGCTCCAAAATCACTGCAGACGGTGGCTGCAGCCATGAAATTAAAAGAAGCTTGCTCCTTGGAAGAAAAGTCATGACAAACCTAGACATCTGAAACTAGCACAACTTTGTAAATCAACTATACCACAATATAAAATAAATATTAAATTAAAAAGGTAAAACACAAATATTTTGCATGAATGTTGAAATTAAAACACTCAGTTCAGCGACGGTTTTTTGCTTGACCTCAGCCCACATAAGGTTCTGTCTCAGACTTCTGGGGGTATTCACCAGGGTTCTTTGTTCTTAGGGGACCTGGATGGAGTACTTGAGAAGTTCTGAGTGTTAGAAGGTTCTCAAATGTCCTCAGGCAGATTTTTATCTGAGCAGTATTTGTCTGCATGCTGTATTGAGCTTAAAGAGAGAAACTTGATATTTTAAAAATTCTGTAGATTTATAAGAGCTCATCAGATACCTATGGAACATTTGAAAATAAAGGTATCCTCACCAACGTTATACAATGATCATTGTAGTTGATTAGATGTGTTAGGAGGCCTGAGGAAAGGCTCACTCTTCCTGGAATGAAGACAGTGTTCGTATGTGAATGGATTTGAGCTGGAGGACTCTGTTTCCAAAAGCCTGTGTTTTGGAAGTGACTTGGGGATGGAAGATTTGCATTTGGACTGTATAGAGGAGGAAACTGGGGTGTCAGCCTGGGGTGGGGGTGCTTTCCTGGGACACTCCTCACCTTGCCTAGGAAACCAGCATTCTCGCTGAAGGGCTGTGCTTTCTTGTCTAACGCCGGGCCTCAGAGAGTCCCAGGGGCAGAAGCTCTGGTCCCACAGAATGGGGCCAGAGAAGGTGGAGTGCCCCGGCTCCATTTCAGGGCGCTCACTTCAGGCCTGTTGAGCACTTTGCTAACACAACCTCATGTGGGTGTAAAAACCAACACTTTGCAAAGTACTTTGCTGTACGGTAAAATCAGAATTTTATTCCCGAAAGGAGTATTGAGGATCCTCTGATATGAAGGATACTAGGAACAGGGAGGCTCCCTGAAACCTTTGTTTTGGCAACGAAGGTGGTGAGGTTCAGTTGAGAGGACCCACACCTTCCAGTCCAGTGGGCGGCCTCTCGCCCTGGACCTCAGTGTAGCCGTGCATGTGTGGCTTGGCCTCCGGCTGGTGGACACACTGCGGAGGCCTTGCTGGCAGCATGCACGGCCCTTGCACAGCCCTTCCAGGGAGGGAGCGTGGGTCATTTCAGTAATTCAGGGCATCACAGAGAATGGGATGTCCTGTTCAAGTCACACAACTGTATGAGACATGCCCAGGAGATCCTCCTGCCCTGCTCCCCAGAGATATGGCCCGTGCCCAACCCAGGCCTGTGGACCCCTCAGGGCATCGGGAGCCTCTTGTGCAAGCGAGGGCAACTCTGATGCTAGACCCCAGGCCCAAGGGTTTAAGGAAGAAATTCTGCGATGGACTTGGCCAGAGGAAGGAGCAGATTTTGTCAGCTGTTACCTCTGGCCCCCTTCTCGGCACCTGCTGACTCTGAGAGAAGCGTGTCTGCAGATGAGGATTAATGTAAAGGCTGATTCCATCACTCCTGTTCTTTGCAGATGAAATCTGATCATTTGGCCTCACATTCCTTCTCCTCACCTGCTTTGGAAAGAAATTGAATTCTTTGAAAGAAAATGCAGTCCAGACCAGAACACACAGAGAACCAGCCTCCACCATACTCTTAGACGTCAGGGACTCCTCATGGCTGCAGATGCGTCTCTGCTGGTTTGTTTACACTGCGCGATTTATTCCATTAAGGTCCAGTTTCAGGTGTTCCATGGGACCCAGGTGGCTGGGGGCTGGCTGCCTGGGAGACGAGCCAGTCAACGGTCCCTGGACCACCGTCCTCAGGATTTGCCTCAGAGACTCCGTGGGTTCACGGCTCGCTCACCCCAAAACCTGGGGCTGTTCCTCCTAGCTAGCCCGGCTGAGCCCGGGTCCGTGTGCTAACCTAGCTCTGGGGGGCGGGGACGCTGGAGGCCTACTTGCTCCCCCACTGCCTGTTGCCACACTGGACCCGGGAACTCGACACACAAAATCTCATCCATGCAGCAGCCCCCTCTCCCCACCACCTTTGCCTTTTACTTATTTTTTTTTTTTATAGTTTCATTGTTTAACATATGGTAAATTAAACGCCTTTTGGCATACAGGTCTAGATAGAGAGCTTCATACACGTGTAAAGTGAAAGTGAAAGTAAAGTCACTCAGTCGTGTCTGACTCTTTGCAACCCGTGGACTATAGCCCACCATGCTCCTCCGTCCATGGGATTCTCCAGGCAAGAATACTGGAGTGGGTTGCCATTTCCTTCTCCAGGGGATCCTCCCGACCCAGGGATCGAACCCAGGTCTCCCGCATTGCAGGCAGATGCTTTAACCTCTGAGCCACCAGGGAAGCTCATACACGTGTAACTACTATGAAAACCAGAAGACACTTCAGCCCCATGATACCCACTGTCTGCGTTAGCCCCTTGTATTCGCACCCACCCCACAGTGGACTCCTAACATCCACTCATCTCTTCTGTAACCCTGTATCTTCAAGGACATTATACAAATGTCTAAATGAAATGATATAGCAGACAGACTTTTGAGACTGGCTTTCTTATTTAGTGTAACCTTTAAGTTTCGGGTGCTTTGTCCTGTGCATCAAAGTCCTTTTGTTTACAGATGAGTAGAATTTCATTGTTTGGATGTACCGCAATTTTTAGAAAATCCATTAGCTCATGGCAGGATATTTTAGTTGCTTCCATCTTTAGGTGACTTTTTCAATAGCTCTCCTATAAATGTTCATGAACAGGTTTCTGTATGAACTTAGTTTTCATTGATCTAGAATAAACCCACCACCTTTTTAAAAAATAGCTTTTTGTCCAAGTTTCTTTCCTTAGAGCCTTCTGATGTGCACACATTCTGTAGCTAATACTCTTTGCTGTATGAACCACTAGTTACAGGATTTGGAAATGCAGGAGACGTGTCTGTTTCATTTTGGGGTTGAACAGACAAGGCCCGGGAAGGTAGAGTGACCAGTGCTCGGACCCCTGACCCCCGACGCTGCATAGGAGGGGCTCCAGGTGAGATCTGGTCCAGACCCATCTCCCACTCTGGCCCCGGCTCCGGCCCAGCCACAAGAGCAGAGCCCATGGCTCTGTCCTCCCTTCAAGGACAAGCTCGGGTTCCTCTCCTCCATGGCTCTAACCTGCTGGAATCTTTCTTTTTCTGAATTTCTTTGCACTCACAGTCCATGCAAATGAATTAACACTGGACAGTTCTCCTGTTGTCTAGGGGTTCTGGTCTTCTCCTCTTGGCCAGCCCAAGGGGCCCATGGGGCCCATGGGACAGGGTCTTGTCCTTCGCTCCTGGGTTCAGAGTAAAGCCGGGCTGGCATGTGCAGCAGCTACATGATGGATCAGTTGCTTATTATCACACACACCTTGGCAACCCACCTCCCCCAGTCCTTATACCCATGTCCGTGTTGGGACTCCAGACAGAACTGGGCAGACAGGCAGCAGTAGTTTCTCTCCTGGGGTCGTTTTACATTTTGGGGGTCATTCTGCAGTCGCTGTGGCAACTATTTTTTCATCCATTAATTGAATGGATAAAGATAATGAGATCCCAGAAGGTACTGGTAAATCCTCCTCTCCACCTTCACGGAGATAGCCGTGCATTAGGAAGGTTTCTGAGCGGAGCTGCAGAGCCCCGAGTAGCTTCCTGACCCCCGGCTGCTGACAGCTGGTCCGTGTTTTCACTGCCCAGCGTCTAGTCAGTGCACGGTGTACATGGCACCTTTTCATAACCAGACACACACCTTTGAATTCCTTGGAGTTGGGGTCAGCACAGCCCAGAGTCTGGGCTGCCAGCAACACAGCCCTGCCACCCCGGGCCTCAGAGAAGGGAGTGTGGTGCTGTTCTTAGGTCCGAGTGTGGGTGGGGGCAGAGCCCCAGGCCTGGAGCCACAGAAGGTGAGTGGAGACGGCAGTTGAATCAGATGGATTAGGGAGATGAGAAGGGGAGAAAGATGAGAGGCAGGGGATTAGCAGAAAAGAAGTGTCAACTCCGCAGGAGAAGCTCGGGTTTTATGGAATGTGCCCCGTGTAAAAAATAACTGCATTTTGATGTCTCTTCCAGGCTTTTCATAGTTAGACAGCTGCAGAAGGAAGGGAAAAATGCGGCCTAAACAGGAGCTGTGTCTTCAGAAGACATGTAGCCTGCATCCTTTCTGTGGGTCACACAGCTCGAGACCTGGCCGGTCCTGCCTTCCCGTAGCAGTATAAGGGTGGCTACCTGTTTGGAGAGGGCACCCCACGCCTGCCGAGATGCACACACAGATACACACAGACACACAGGCACATACAGACAAACACACACATGCACACACAGGCACACACACAGACACACATGCACACAAGCACACAGGCACACACAGACACACACACAGACACATATGCACACAGACACACACACAGAAACACAGGTATACACACACAGACACACCTGCATACAG
>NW_024070208.1:35067910-35129873 GCF_014754425.2 Oryx dammah | reverse complement strand
CACACACAGAAACACAGGTATACACACACAGACACACCTGCATACAGACACACGGGCACACACAGACACAGGCACACATGCACACAGACACACAGGCACACACAGACACAGACACACAGGAACACACAGACACAGACACACATGCACACAGACACATATGCGCACACAGACACACCATAAATGTGGACACATCACACACACATTCTGGAGATGGTCTAAAGCTGTGAGCATCTGGTGTGTGGTGGGTGCTGTGGAAGTGTTTAGTAGGAGGTGATGCGCACGGGCAGATGAACACACGGCCACTTTGATGGCTGCCAGGGAGGGGTGCTGTCGGCCGCCCCGGCGCTCTGCTTCCGTACAGTTAATCTCCTGAGCTTCTGTGCACGTCTCGTTCGGATTCGCGCTTTGCAGAGACTTGCTTCTGCTATTTGGACAGGTGGAAGCACCCAGCACATGGTTCTGTTAAGATAATAGCTTGTCTGCGTGAGGTGAGAAGCATCTTAGCATATATCAGTTACTCCTAACGTCCATTGTGATGGCTCTTCACTTCTGGTGCATTGGTGTGTTTTTATCTGTCAGGCTGGTGGTTGTTTTGGAGGAGAGAGATTTGGGGGAGGTTGAGTGGTGGGCACAACCGCAGATGGCCAGTTTACCCTAAGTCGGCCTCTCCTGACCTTGTTGTTTTATTTTTCTAGCAAGAGAAATTGTTGTTCAGTCGCTAAGTCGTGTCCTACTCTCTGCAACCCCATGGGCTGTAGTCCATCAGGCTCCACTGTCCATGGGGTTTTCCTGGCAAGTACTGGAGTGGGTGGCCATTTCCTTTTCCAAAAGAAATTTACTATTTTGTAAGGTTCAAACCAGAAATTATTCCATAACCCTGCAGGATGACTCTGACTTGTCATTCCTCGCTCAGCCTTCAAACAGCACTATAAACACGTGTGCCTATGGTATTACAGTTTCCCCTTTCTTTCATGTTTTTCTAGGCTTTTGACTTTAGGGTCTATCTAATGCATATGCCTTTTCTTAAATTCTCCTTAAAGCCCATCTCCTTTGGGGAGTCCTTCCAGGGCTGATGGGGAGACTGCATTCATGCTTTTCTCCTGGTGTGTGGGCATTTGCCATCCTTGTTTTGATCTGGGCCAGGGGATGGGATGACAGTGGGTGTGGCTTTTAGCCACTGTGTGCTCTGCTGTGCTTAGTCGCTCAGTTGTGTCTGATTCTTTGTGACCCCACAGACTGTAGCCCGCCAGACTCCTCTGTCCATGGGGATTCTCCAGGTAAGAATACTTGTGTGGGTTGCCATTTCCTCCTCCAGGGGATCTTCCCAACCCAAGGATTGAACCCAGGTCTCCCACATTGCAGGCGTATTCTTTACCATCGAAGCCCTGAGCAATCACTGGCCCTGCAGTTATAGGAGTGACTATTCACCCTGCAGCTACAGGAGTTACTAGTTATTCGGCCCTGCAGTCACAGGGTGACCAGTTAGTTACCCCGTGGTTACGGGAGTTCCTGGTTATTCACCCTGCAGCAGGGCAGATGTCTGTGGGGAAGTGCCCCTGAGGAGTGAGCAGGAGGGGCCATCAGGTGGGGAGGTGGACGGGAGTCTGTCCTGAGTGGAGCCCCGAGAGCTGCCGGTGTTCAGCATCTCCGTGGCTCTTGGTGTCACAGGACCTGGGGCGACTCTCTAGTCTCGGTGTCCAGGGTGTAGGCACGTGTGGAGGAGGGGTCCGGGCCAGGCATGCCCCTGGCACGCCATCAAGGGGTTCATGCCTCCTGCCTGGAGACGCCTGGTAGCTTCTGCCCAGGAAGCTGCTGTCCTCTGTGGTCAGCCCACTGCCTGTGTGGCATTCAGGGCAAGTCTAGTGATTCCAGGCTCGGGGGGCAGGGTGGGTGGTCCCCAGATCACACGCCCTGATGCGGGGCAGCGTGAGGACCCCTATGTTGCAGTCACGCAGTGCAGGGACACCAGGCTCCCTACTGCTGTGGAAACGTCTGTGATCTGGGTGCTCCGAGACACTGCAGGGTCAGGTATCACGTGTCATGAAGTGTTGACTGACCTGTGAGGTGTGTGTCTGGCCCGGCAGCTGAGCCCTGGCCGAGTCACGCTGCTGTTCCTGTTCCTGATGGAGGGGTGATGCGGGGCCAGCCTTGAGGGCCCCAGGACTCCATCAGGAGGGCTGGTCACTCAGGCCAGAGGCACCAGCACGGGCAGAGGGGCAGGGCCTCCTTCACTCAAAACGCTGAGGATGTTGTGTAATTCCTCCTTGCTGTTTTGGCACTGGATAGAGACTGGTTTGGATTTATCGTTCACCGTAACAATTTTTGGGTACAGTTTTGTAAGAAAACTCTTGCTTTGGTTTCTAATGGGACGCTGTGGCCTCAAGAGTCTGATGAGATTCTGTGATTTGGTTTGACTTTCATAAAAAGACCAAAAACCTCTGGAATACAAATTGCTTCTGTGTTTTGGGTTTGCTGTATAGCTTCTGACAACCACAGAACTCTCAGGCTTTCAAACTTACGTTGACTGAAGGAGGGAGGATTTCTTCAAATTCAGAGAAGCCCGTGAGCATGGCAGGGATTTCACACACGTCCTGTATGCATGTTGGGGGCCACAAGCCTCTTTTTACTCATAAGAGTTGGAAGGATGAGTCACCTATAATTTCATGTTTCATGAAAGTTTTCCTGAGAAGTCATCCTTAAGTATCTGGTCTTTAGTTCTATGTCATACTTTTACTGCATTGATATTTTTGGTTAAACTTAGACAACTGGGATGGATTCTTTACCTCGAAGGACTTCAGCGTCTGATGAAAATTGCATTTTTTTCTCAGGAGACAAAGGGAAAATGAGTTTTTCCCCAAAGCTTTGTTTTGCAGCCTGAACCAACATTTGGGCATGGCAGTTTTTGAGGGTTTTTCAAAGGCTTCAGTTACTGTTTGCCCACATGGCTTCTTCCTTCCCCCTCCTGTAATTATCCTATTTGTTGGAACCAAGATGTGCTGGAACATTGCAGGGATGTTCCTCCAGCAAGCAGACTGGAAGTGGTGTGCAGTCGAGACCTAAAAATCAAGTGTGCTGGTACCGTTGTCAGCCCAGAATTTACAGATTTGGGGATTGGTAAGCAGTATTCCAAGGAATACCCAAGGAAGTGGTTCTTAGGGGTAGTTCGGCAATCTGGAATTTTCCTGCCGGAGCAGACAGCCACTGTTTAGAGCGTGGCTTCTGCAGACTCTGTGGACTTCCAGCTGCTCTTTGCCACCCCCACCCCCAACCCCAGGACCATGGCTGGTTTCCTGAGCCCCTCGTTCCCCTGCCCTCTAATAGAGGGGCAGGCACCAGCGTTTGGCTCATAGGATGAATGAGAGGATTCCCTGGAGACAGGGCCTCCATCAGACACCCTGGCCCCTGGATCTGCCCCAGAACTGAGTCCCCAGCATGTGTGGCTCAGAAACCAGAGGGGCTGACGTCCAAGTATCCCAGGGTGCCCAGGATGCTGAGACGCCCCTCTCAGGGGCTCATACGACTGAGATCAGTGAAACAACAGTTTGAAAAGTTCTTAGACTATATGTGAAGGAGCATTGTCTGTGAAACTGAGAGCATCAGTGGAAGGACAGGAGACAGTGAAAATGTGCCCCTGGAGACCCAGGCACTGGGCCCTTGCTGTGCCCCATTTAAGCGGCCAGCAAAGGTGGGCAAGCCGACGCAGGGGCTGAGCAAGTGGGCACTGTCCTGCCACATCTCTGACGGGGGGAAAGTGAAAGTGAAAGTGGCTCAGTCACGTCCGACTCTTCTCGACCCCCATGGACTGTAGACCCCCAGACTTCTTAGTCCATGAGACTCTCCAGGCAAGAATACTGGGGTGGGTTGCCATGCCCTCCTCCAGGGGCCCATTTTGAGATGCATATAAATCTCAGGACACACCTCTGAGGCTAGGATGATCCTGGGTGTTAGTTACTCTCCAGTAAAAAAAACAATGAGCCTCAGTGTGGTGTGAGATGTTACCTCTACATGCATTACTGGATTGAACTTTATGGCAAGAATGTGAGTCACTAGGAGCATGGATGCACTTCTGCTGAGAGCAGGCAGCATCCCCCCTCACTCTCCCCCCGCAGACGAGGTGCCACCTTTGAGGGCAGGGCCTCTGTTTCCAGGATGTCCTCTGAGTCTCCAAGGGGATGCCCAGACTTGAGAGGGTCTGAAAGGTCCTTCACATGTGGTGGTTTGAGTCAGTTGTAGGAGTAAGTACTTGGTCCTTAATGAAATCAAGTGGGCTCATGCAGTGGGTGGTGTGCTTGAGACCTAGCAACTGATGGGCAGAGGGACCAGGTGCTGTTGGGCTGCGGAAGAGCCCGGGGAGGACCTCGAAGGCAGTGATGAGAGGTGCATGGACCTCATCACCTAAAGTATCTTCAAGTGACATCCACAGGAAATGGAACTATGTGACCGGCTCCTCTCCAGCTGGCTTCTCACAAGGCCCGCGGAGCCCTGGGGTTCAGTCAACGGGTCCTGGCTCCAGTCCTCATGAGCCACAGATCTCAGGCAGGGACTCGGCCTCCACAGACGCTGTGCTGGGCACACTTCCAGAAGTGCAGAGACCCTGCTCGGAAGACATCTGTACCCACGATGTGCTGGGGAAAGGCAGGCTGCTGTGTCCCGGTTTTTCTGGAAGGTCACCAGCAGTGGCTGTGTTCCTTTGGTGGCTGAGTCTGGTGGCGCTGGGTGGCCCTGGTCTGGGGCTCTTGGGGGACACACTGCAGGTGACACACTGCCCTCTGCTACGAGCTTCCAAGCCTGAGCTTACAGTTGACCCGGTGCTTTGACAGTGTATTCTACGGGCAGGGGGAAAAGGCAGCTAGGTCAGCACAAAACCATCCCAGCTGCTGGAAACACAGCCTGCAGGGTCTTCCACCGATATGAAGGGCCGCTCGAAGCTGACTGTTGACCGGACAGCCGAGGCCTGTGGCTCCTCCCCTGGCTCCAGCTCTGAGTGCAGGTTCGAGGTCCACGGCAAGGCTGCCCTGGCAACGGGCAGACTGCAGACCCTGGAATATGTGGCCCACACTGCTCTCCTGCTGGGTTTGCTTCTTAAATTTAGCCAATGATGTGGGTCTGCACTGCCTATGAGCTAAACCCAGCAGTGGGGGTGGTGGCGGTAGCGGAAATGGGTGAGGGGATCGTCATCCAGGCTGTCCGAGCCCTGTGCGGCAGCAGCATCCCTGAGGGGCCTTCAGATCAGGGGGCATCCTCGAGGGGCTTCCGTCCGTCACGGGTGACTCGGAACCCACGCTGATTTTGCTGTTTCTAACATAAACGGAGCCTCTTGCTGCGGGTTGAGGGTTTGTAACGAGCAATAAAATACAAATGGACGTTCAATTTACTTAAAGCTTATACATGTCAGCACCTAACTAAATAAAAAAGAGGAGGAAAAATAAACTGACAATGATTAATATCACTAATGATTTGTTTTGCTTATTTTCTGAAGGAGTAACTTGATCCTCTGTGTTGAAAGTAGGCAGAGAAATGACAGCAGGAAGCTCCAGGCAGCAGAGCGGCTGTCCTCACGTGTCTGCCCCATTGGGTAAAGTCTGTTATCTGTGGAGTTAAATGTGCAAGTGTTGATTCAGTCATCCAGCAAAAATGTAAATGAGGTTATGACATATTAGCAAAGATAAACACGTCTGGCTGAGTGGTACAGCCTGACTTGCTGTTGATGTCGTGCCTGGCGAGGTGCTGGTTTGCTGGCATCGATGGTCACGAGCTGTGAAGTTGGCCGATAGCTCTGTCTCCTATGAAACAAGCACTGGGAACACGTTGAATGCTGGGAAATTCTGCCTTTGGAGTGAGCACATCAAGAGTGATACCAGGGCTGGAGCCTGATGGGGGAGGTGACTGAGACACCTTTTACATACTTGCTTGCTTTTAGATACTGGGATTTCCCTGGTGGCTCTGATGGTAAAGAATCTGCCTGCCAGTGCAGGAGACATAGGAGACGTGGGTTCAATCCTTGGGTTGGGAAGATCCCCTGGAGGAGAAAATGGCAACCCACTCCAGTATTCTTACCTGGAGAATCCCATGGACGGAGGGGCCTGGTGGGCTGCAGTCTACGGGGTCGCAAAAGAGTAGGAACTGAGCTACTAACAGTTTCACTTTCCACTTTTTTCCGGATCAGAATCTGGAGAAACCCACCAGCATCCTTTGCCTTTAGCTTCTCAAGATTGCTGGCAGAAATATCAATAACCCCAGATATGCAGATGACATCACCTTTATGGCAGAAAGCAAAGAGATACTAAAGAGTCTCTCGATGAAAGTGAAAGAGGAGGGTGAAAAAGCTGGCTTAAAACTCAACATTCAAAAAACTAAGATCATGGCCTCTGGGCTCATCACTTCATGGCAAATAGATGGGGAAACAATGGCAACAGTGATAGATTTTATTTTCTTGGGGTCCAAAATCACTGCAGATGGTGAAATTATCTGTAGCCATGCAGAAATGACTGCAGCCATGAAATTGAAAGACCCTTGCTTCTTGGAAGAAAAGCTATGACCAACCTAGACAGCATATTAAAAAGCAGAGACATTACTTCGCCAACAAAGGTTCATCTAGTCAAAGCTATGGTTTTTCCAGTGGTCATGTGTGGATGTGAGAGTTGGACTGTAAAGAAAGCTGAGCGCCGAAGAATTGATGCTTTTGAACTGTGGTGTTGGAGAAGACTCTTGAGAGTCCTTTGGACTACAGAGAGATCAAACCATTTAACCCTAAAGGAAATCAGTCCTGAATATTCACTGGAAGGACTGATGCTGAAGCTGAAACTCCAATACTTTGGCCACCTGATGGGAAGAACTGACTCATTGGAAAAGACACTGATGCTGGGCAAGATTGAAGGCAGGAGGAGAAGGGGAGGACAGAGGATGAGATGGTTGGATGGCATCACCGACTCAATGGACGTGAACTTGGGCAAACTCCTGGAGATGGTGATGGACAGGGAAGCCTGGCCTGTTGTAGTCCATGGGGTTGTGAAGAGTTAGACACAACTTGGCGACTGAACAACCAGGGAGATCTGTTTATAAATGTCACACTGTCTCCCTAAAGTCCAGCAGGTACATTGGAACACCTTTCAAGCCCTGGATGAGTGTCTTGTTTGTGAGTTCATGGTTCTCTGGGTTATGAGGTTCACTGTTTCATCAGTCACCTGTGGTTTAGAAGAACAAGGTGGTTGCAATTTAACACTCACAATTTAATATTGAAAAGCTGAGGACTGAAATGAAGTTTAAACAAAAGACACATATGTCGTGTTCAGTATTTCTTTGGTGTTTTCAGTCATTTCACTCTAATTCCACTCTGAGAAGGGCATTAGGTTCACTGAGGTCTGGGTGGATGGAGTGGATTCTGAAGGCAGAGAAGTGAGGTGAGGGTGGGAACCAAGTAGGAGAACCAGAACTTTGGCCACAGGGAGGCCTCGGCTGGTGTGTGCAGGTGGGGAGGTGGTGGACAGGGGTCACCTGAGGTGTTGAGAAGAGGGTCTGGGCTTGACCTGGGTCTCCCTGGGGCAATACCATGGTTAACATTGGCATCTTAGTTCCTTCAGCTGTGAAACTGGAAAACTGTGTACATGCTGCTTACCTTCTAGGGTGATTGTTAAAGTCAACAAAGTTAATACGGTAATGCATTGTGAGCTAGAAGTTCCAGAGAAACAGTGGTACCACAGTAGGTCTCAAGAATGGAATCAAGCCCACGGAATGCTGATGGACTTTTGTCTCATGTCCACCTTTGGGTCCAAAGTTGGCCATCATGTGTCCCCTGTAGATGGGTTACAATCTCACATGTGTGAATTTCTCCAAATAGCGAAGAGAAAAAGGTGTAACAAGGGATAACCAATTTTAGTAAAGAAGGGTCAAGAAGATGTAACTTAAGAAAATGATTTTATTTTTAACGTCTTCAAGTCTGAGCTGCTTGGTCTGTTCCAGAAAAATGGCCCTCCTCATTTCTGAACAGTGGATTCAGAGGAAGTACGTGATGCTCCTATCTGGAGCGCGGCTCTCTGGGCTCTGAGAGAGGCTGTGTGCTGTGCTCTGAAGGCCTGGCTTTTATCTAATCTTGTGAGCACACTTAGTTAGCTTTGGATGGCCCAGAGAACCTGCGTTTATTGTGAAGTCTGATTACCTATTGAACAGAGAAGGGAAGAGCATTTGGAAGTGATTGCTTGGGAAAAGCACAGAAAATACCCATTTTCTTGCCAGAGTTTTTATCTGAAAGTGGAAAAAAACAGGGTTTAGAATGTCTATTTGTGAAAACGAATTTTTTAACCTTGGCATCTACGTAAGAAGAGATTCTGAATTTAAACGTTTGTTCTGTTGGGTCTCAGAGGTCTCCTGACATTGGAAGGATATTGGCTATAAAAATATTTTAACAGGTCTTGTTATTTAGTCATGAGATAGTGGTGGCTGTACACAGCATTCATTTGGAAATACTTTTTTTCATAGATCATGGGGAGATGGCCTGATGATTTGTTTTAAGTCTGACATTTGAGATGTAGGCAGTGACTTCCCTGAGGAAGGTTGTTGAAACTGATTGCATTGTAATGATGCATTACAAGGTTCTTGGTAGCTGAGCAGAGCATGGACATGGGTCTGCTTGCTGGGTGGGGGGAGCTGGATGCCCAGGGTCATAAAAGAGACCCTGACCGTAGCACTTACTGGGTCTGGTGCTTCTCTCCCTTCTTTTTCCTCCCTTTCAAACTTCCTCCTTCCCTTGCTGTCTTTGGGCCAGGGCAGTGTCCCTCTCTTCTTGAAGAACCTGCATGTGTCCCCTAACACATTCTCATGAGTGCCCATTTTTACCTGAGAAGAGCATCTTGGATCTGGAGGCATGTGTCACCCGTCAGAGACGGTTAATTTCTCTTATTCTTCGCACATCACTTTCCTGAATACCCTCCACGTTCACTCCTGTTTTCCTGGTCCTGGGTCTCTGACACGCTTCAACCCCAACAGGGTTTATGAATAAAACTTGTGCATGCATGCCCTTTGGAGATTTCTCCTTCTTGTCTTCTGTTTTCATGGATGTAGGCTGCATGTTGGAGAGAACTTTAAATTCTCTGTTACTTATTGGCTGTGCCACTTTGCAAGTGTTACCTAGCCGCTTTGAGCCTCAGTTTTCCGCCATTTTATTGAGATACCATTGACCTGCAACAGGGCACAAGTTTATGGCAGACTGCCTAGGATTTGAGGTCTGTCTATGCTGCAAGATGATCGCCGTGGTACCTGTACTTAACATCTGTCACCTCGTAGTTATAAATTTCACTTCTTCTTGTGTTGAGTGAGCCTCAGTGTCATCATTTGCAAAATGTAAGAGCCACACGCACCTCGTGGGACTTGAGAAATAGGGTCTGAGGTGCAGGGGCACCTGGTGAACCGGAGGACTTGGTGTGAACACACGCACACAAATGGCTTGTGGGGGCATGTGACACATTTCCTTCAACCACTGGCTGGCTTCCCACATCATACTTTTTGGCCCTTAGTTCAGGTGTTTTCTGCTTGAAAAGGCCGCCTCTTGGGGGCTGCTCCATAGGCTCCAGCTCAGTGCTAATCCCGAGTTGTTCATCCCTGGAGCCTCACGTTCCCACTGAGTGCTGAGCAAGGAGTCTTACTTGTCTTACTCTTTCTCTGGAACAAGAGAAGTGCATCATCAATCATTTCTGATTTCAGTCCTGGGTCTCTAGTGCAAGATGCTCAGTGTCAGAGGTACCACCCCAGCTTTAACAGTCTATTAGAACTCTAAGGAGAGGGTCGCCCTCCACGACCGTCCCATCCTCCCTATGGCGGCCTTCTCTTGGGCTCTGTGTGTGGACCGCTCCTCATGGTTTTCAGGTGAAATGTGGCCATCAAAACAGTTATCCTCACCAACAAGTATGTCCTGGTGGCCGAAGGGTTTAGACCTTGTTCTTGTTCCTGCCGGCCGGGGCCGGATTGGAGATGCAGTGGCATGGAGGGTGATGATGTGACCACTCTGGCTTAGCTTTCCATGGAACTGAAGCTGCTCAGTGAGCGGACTCATCTGCATCCCACTCGCTGATGGAAGAATGACCACAAAGGCTACAGGCCAGCAGGGAGTCTAGCTCTAAAAGTCTCCCTTGCAAAGTTTCTTGCAGACTGCAGTTAGCCCTAAACACTGCACTTTAGAGTAGAAAGAGCGTCTGTGAATGTAGGTGCTTGTGGGGAAACTTCAGGTAAAGAGCTTGCCTTTAAAGTCATCAGAAAATAAATCATGGAAGAAGACTGTATTGACTTTACAGATGTTTGTTGAGCTTCCATCATGTCAAAAGCACTGGAGTAAGTGCTAAAGATAGAAAATCAACTATACTTCAATAAAATGTGAAGAAAAGGAAAAGAAAGAATAAAAAGGCAGGGAGTCTCTGGGGAGACAGTTACATGAAATGTGATAAAGGATTCAGTGGGGAAAAACGTGCAGTGTCCTAGAGATTCATGGGATGGGCTCCGTGTGGGGATGTTGGGCTGCACCGAGCCTGGTCCAGTATCCGAGGGGGACGCCATGATGCCTGGGCACCTGCGGGAAGTGTGTGGCCAGTGGGAGCACCTTCAGGTAGCAACAATCCCTTGCTTACATCCTAGCGTCTGTGATGGAAAGATGCTCCATATGAAATGAGTGCATAAAGCCTTAGGCTGCAGCACATGCCTGGCTGAACAAAAAGAGCTGCAGTTGGAGAGGAGAGTGGGGAATGCAGGACCTTCATTAGTTCCAACCTGTGTGTTCAGTCAGGAAACAGAGGGCGAGCTCCTCTGTCTACCAGCTCAGTGCCTGGACCAGGGATACTGGCATGAGCAGACGGTGGACTCACAGTTCTGCTGGGAGGGGCAGGCAGCTGACCCATATACAGATACATAATGCAGTGTTGTCTTAGACACTCACGTGCGTAACTAGGCTTTGAGCTGGGGAGAGGCTGGGAGGAGGTGAATGTGGCTGCTCTCATCCAGGGCGTCGGAGAAGGCTCTTGGAGGGGGAAGTACATGATGAGAGCAGAGCAGCACATGCAAAGGTCCTGGGGTGGGGATGGGCCCCGAGTGTTCACATGACAGAAAGGACCCCAGTGTTTGCTGGAGCTGAGGATCCAGGTGGGGCCAGGATGCAGGGGGCCCAGGGCGAGAGGTTGGCCTCAGCGGCCACAACGGCTCTCCCAGCTGGGAGACCCTGACCACGGTTATGGGGGAGTCACTTGTGCAGACACATGGCATACCAAGTACCAGAAGGATCACTGTTACACAAACAGAACACTGCCTTTGAGAGAGGTGGAAAGCCTCAGACATCACTGAAACTTCTGTAACCTCAGAGAATTCAGACTGAATGAAAACACAGGGGTGGTCCCTTCTGGGGAGGGCCTCCCCCTCCATGCTAAGAGGGATGGAAGCCAGAGGAGCAGGGCAGGGAGGGGCCAATGAGCAGGGAGGGGCGGGGACCAATGAGCATGGTGGGCGGGGCCAAAGAGCAGGGGGCAGGCCAGATAGCAGGGTGGGCGGGTCCAATGAGTAGGTGGGTGGGGCCAACGAGTAGGGAGGGGCCAATGAGTGGTGGGTGGGACCAATAGGCAGGGAAGGGCGGGGTCAGAGCAGGGTGGGCAGGGCCAGTGAGCAGGGTGGGCAGGGCCTACGGTTCCTGTGAGGGAATTGAGGCATCCTCCGCTCTCTCTCTGGCCGCATCCCAAAGGGCATGAAACCGTGTTTCCTGAACCCCAAGAGGAACAGATGATCTGATAACTGTGAGAACTACTTGACACGTTGGGTTGCCCTGAAAATCTGCTGTTGTGTGGTCTGTTTGAAAGAGTGCGAGGAGTAAGCCTGTCTATTATCTTTCAGGAACGAAGATTTCATCCGAGCTCTTGTAGAAAGAGTAGGGGAAAAAAGAGTTCAAAACAAAGAAAAGAAAGGTCTGGAATATGTTTCATTTATGTAGTCAAAGACTCCCTGGCGACACAACAGTGTGACTTCTCAGAGTGCATAATGACCCTCTTTATTAGTTTTAGCAACTTGTTAGAGGATTTCAGAGGCAGGATTTTCTGTGAATAGGGAGCAGACAGGTACAGAAAAGAGGCCCCCTCGCTGACAGCATAATAATAGCCCTGCCCGGAGTTACAGAGCAGACGGCCACACAGAGCAAGTTAGTTCAAAGTCACTTTGTATTCAGAGAAATTTACTATAATTCCTCACAAAAAGGACCTTTGAAAATGACATTGAACATATTGTTTCCCTGTAATCCTTCATGTTTTTGGCCTTCCTATAATTTGTGCTGAAGTCATTATCTGTTAAAAGCAAATCTTAAAATACAAGATCAATGTTTATTCAAGGTATAAAAAAGGACAATTTAGGTCGGCTCACATGTTCCCTCCCTCCTTCTCTCTGATGTTTCCTCCTCATTTGCTGCTTTTTCCAGGATGCTCCCACTTTCAGGGTGCCCCCTTTGGGATTCCTGCCTGCCCCCCCCCCCAACGATGCTTAACTCACTGCCTTCATCACACAGGACTTTGCATCCATATGACCAGAAGGGTCTGGGGGTCTCTCAGGAGTCTGCTCAGCTCCTGCGAAGGGTGAGGGCTGGCCCCCTCCCTAGAGCAGTTCTGTCTTGATCTCTTGGTGGTTGGTGGTGGTGTCACTGTGTGATCTGAGTTGGAGACAGGGTCCCTGGCTCAAACAAAACAAAAGGAAAGGCTGAAAACCCACCATTTTGGTTAAACTGGCAAATGGATCAGGTGTGTACGTCGTTTGTCTCCGGCCCTGATTCTTGTTGTCCTCAGAGGCCACAGCTTTGGACAGCCATTGGCTAAAACCCCTGCCATCTCAGACTGTCACTATCTGCTCCTGAAACTATGGAATCAGAGACTTAGGCAGCTTTGACCACTAGCCATGTCACCCAGGAGCTGTGTAGACTTTTGCTAAAATACCAAGTAATACTCCTCTTATGCTGGAAGAAACGACCCAGAAAATACATGGAACGAAGTGAGTCTGCGGATGCCTCTCACTGGCATGATGCTTCACTACCCAGGAGCAGGTGTGTGTGTGAATGTGTGCAGATGTGTGCAGGTGAGTGTGTGTGTGCATGTGTGTGGGTGTGTGCAGGTGCAGGTGTGTGCAGGTGTGAGTCTGTGCAGGTGCGAGTGTGTGCAGGTATGTGTCTGTGTATGGAGGTGTGTGTATGTGCAGGTGTGTACATGTGTGTGTAGGCACATATATGTGTGTGCCAGTGTGCAGGTGTGTACATGTGTGAATGTGTGCATGTGCATGCATTTGTGAAGGTGTGTACATGTGTGTATGTGCAGGTGTGTACATCTATGTGCCTGTGTGTAAGTGTGTGGAGGTGTGTGTGCAGGTGTGTACATGAGTGTGTGTAGGTGTGTGGATGTGTGTGGCTGTGTGTGAGAGTGTGTGCAGGTGTGTTCCTGTGTGTGCAGGTGTCTTTGAGTGTGTGCAGATGTGTACGTGTGTGTGTGTGCAGGTGTCCAGGTGCCTGTGTGTACATGTGTGTGCTTGCAATGTGTGTGTGTGTGTATACACACACACAATGTGTGTTTTCTTAGATTCCAGTTTGAGACCTGAGGATCGAAATATTATGGAAAGTTAAAAGCCCAGAAACTATAGTGTCTGAATAGTGTGTCTAGACTTGATAGGTAAGAAAGCTGATCAATTTCCCATTGAATTTTTCTTTGGTTTAATTTTTCTCTACAGTTCACTCTGGGATTCCAAACACATGGCAGTGAGTAGATGGGGAGCGAGCCTCAGGGAGCAGTGCCCTGGGAGGACTTTACCTCCTGACATATCAAGGGCCACATGCTGACATTTGCTAGTTGGGGACCTTTGGGGAAATTGGAGTCTCTCTACACGTGGGGAGACTGAGACCTTACCTGTTGGGATGTCGGGAGTGTGAGCTGAGAGAGTGCATATGGAGAGGGTTGTCAGCCATGTGCTCCATGGAGAGGGACCCAGTGTCATCTCTGCTCAGCCGTGGTGTCTAGGGTGGTCCCCGGGAAACAGGAGTGCTCAAAAATGTCTCTAAAATAAATACTTCCTGTGTATAACTAGCCAAATAGTAACAAAATCCAAGAGGAGGTGGGTTGAGCTTCTCATCCATCCCCCCAACCATGTGCGTGGGTGTGGAGGACACACAGCTCAGGAGCCACTTGGAAATGGCCTCATCCCACGTAAGACAGGCAGAGACATGGGGGCCTAGAGCCTGTTCTGCTTAGCCCCCATTTTAGTCGGGCAAGAAGCTGACAAACAGCAGTGAAGAAAAGGCTCCCACTTGGCTTGTCCTGGAGCCAAGACCCCCTTCCCCCGTTTCTTGTTTCCCCAGGGAGCAAAACCACTGACCAGCACAAGCGGGATGTTTCTGTCCACAGGATGGACTGACCTCACCCATAGACGGCGGCATTTCACGTTGCCTCTTCCTGCACAACATACATGTTTCTGCTGAGAAGTCACCCTCTTGGAAAATACTTCCTGACCTTAGAATAGGTTTCACCCTTTTTATGCTCTATTTTCCTTCAAATTGCATGATTTATATCTTCCCAGCTCTTTCTTGGAAATTGAAGTGGTTATTTACCTGTTTGTCTGCCTCTCCCACTAAAATTTAAGTTTCATGGGAACAAAGACTGTGCGTGTCTTGGCCACTGTTTTAGGCTGTATTGCAGTACCTTGATCACTATTTTTTTTCTCAAGGAAAGAATGAATGTGTGTGTGTGTGCACACACGCACCTGTATATCCGTGACCACACAGTTTCGGGGCATGGCAGACCAGGGCACAGGACACAGTCTTAAAAGGTCATTCATCCCTGGAGCTCATGGACCTCTCACAGGGACTGTCCATATTAGCATCACAGGTTCCTGGTTACATTTCCTCTTAAGAGTTGAGAGTAGTGACTGTGTTACAGAGGCAGCACAGGGCGAACCTGCTGAGTGCCTGGCTCAGTGTGGACACTGGACAAGGCAACATTTCATCTGGAGTTTAGCAAAAACTCTTCTCAGACCATCTGCTTTGGGAACAATAAATAAATAGAAAATACAAATTTAAAAATAATTAGGGAGACAGCCCATTAGGCCATCCATCACCCTCATGAAAAAGACAGTGATAGCTATGTGGTTCTCAGACCATCTCAGTTATTCCTAATTGATCAAAATACCCCGATGTTTATAGCAAATGAGAGCATGACTCAGAATGAAATGAAGTCAATGGAATGCCAGAAGTTTTTATATCCAAAACAGAGACATGGCCCATATGTTCAGAAATACTTTCGTTCTTAGGAAATGTTTATGAAAAAAGAACGGATAGGCACTTCCTCAAAAAGAGACTCAACTGATATCAACACGGTTCACATGACGGGAGCATTTTCCCATTATGCTCACGTCCCCCTTTACTTACTGATTCTTTACTGTCAGGTTTGAGGAACCATGCTGACAGCAAAGACAAAGAGTTGCCTTCATGGCATATCCATTTTACTTGCAAATACTTAAAAAAGTTGAAAGTTTTCTTGAAATTTTTCCAGGTATCATCCATGCATTGTTTTTTGATAAATACGTATGTTAGTTGCTCACCACATTTGACTCTTCTTGACCCCGTGGACTGCAGCCCGCCAGGCTCCTCTGCTCATGAGATTCTCTTTTTTTTTTTTTTTATTTTTTTATTTTTTTATTTTTATTTTTTTTTTTTAGAATCATGAGATTCTCTAGGCAAGAATACTGGAGTGGGTTGCCATGCCCTTCTCCAGCATTTCTACTCCATTTGATGGAAAATAGAAGCTGAGTTTTTTTCTCTGTGGATCTTCAATTTTCTGTTCTCTGACCATGGTCCCGATGAATTTAATTGAATATAGACTTTTAAAACATGGGGAAAGAAAGAAAAATAAAGCAACCTGCATCAAGTAATCACCAGCAATCTGATTTTCCAGCTGGAACAAATTTTCGTTAGCCAAGGTGTGTAGAATTCGGCTCAATATTTACATGAAATGGCCTCAAAATTGTTTGAAACTAGCACAGCAGGATAATGAATTAGGAAGAAAAAGAACAGAATCCATTTCTTTCCTTTTCCCTCTCTGTTTTTCTCTCTCTTTTCTCTCTTCCTTGTCACCTCACTCTGGAGACTGTGAAACTGTTGTCGTTCCCCTCTCCACACCCCAGGAGGTGCTCCTCAGAGGTTCTGGACACACACATCAGGGTTCTATTATAAGTGGCTGCCTTTCACCATGTGGCAAGGTTGAGACTGAATTTATTTTTGTGTGCTCTGAGCCTGACGTGTTTAAAGGTGCAGAGGGCATCCCGGGGCCCCAGGGTGAATGCATGAAATGACAACAATTAAATGAGATCCAACTGAAAAAGTAGAAGCTGAAGGAACACAAGCCAGCGCTTGGGAGGGAGCCCAGGCTGAGCCGTCAGGACCGGAGGCCTGCCGGCTCCCGCCCCTGCCCCAGCCCTAGTGGTCACGGGTCCCGGCCATGTGCCCTGCCTTATGGATGCTCCATCACCCTGTCCTCACTACTCAGATGAGGACCCGGGCTCTGGGGGTCACACTGGGGACCCCGACTGGGGCTCAGACGGCTCGCTGTGACTGTGTTGTGGATGCTGGGGGTGGGTCCCTGTGACCCCAGGGGAGATGCGGGCTGAGTCTCCCTCCCACCGTCAATCAAAGGAGGGTGGGGTTTGGCCTCCCTCTCAGAGCCTGGGCTGGAGTGAGCCCTCTTAGCGGAGCCAGCCTGACTGCTGGAGTTCTGCCCCGGGACTTAGTGGGAGACTGAGGGGTTTAGGGCATGGTGCTGGCCCTCCTGACTCCATCCATCCTCCTCCTCTGACTTGCGGTGACGGGAGAACTGAAGGCTGCCTTTATAGGACCTGAAGGGCACAGCCCCGTCCTTCAGCCATGAGCAGACCTGGGGCCCAAGCAGGGTGGGCTGTGGTGCATGGGTCCTTCACAGGGTTCCCTTCAGGGCATGGGGCTGGCCCTCCTGACTCCATCCATCCTCCTCCTCTGACTTGAGGACGATGGGAGGACTGAAAGGCACAGCCCTGTCCCTCAGGCATGAGCAGACCTGGGGCCCAAGTGGGGTGGGCTGGAGGGCATGGGTCCTTCACAGGGTCCCCTTCAGCGACTGCAAGCAGTCGGCTTCAGAGGCCATGGAAATGGGCTCTGGGTCTTGGGCCTCCTCTAGGCTCTCACAACTGTCTGACTGAATTTCGGGTAAGTCATGGCAGTTCTACACCTTGGAGGGATCTGGAGGAGGAACCCTGCAGGAGCTGAGAGACCCTCAGCACCAGGACCAGAACTGATGGTAGAGAGAACGCATTCCCTGAGCAGGTGGATCCTGGTGTCCAGCCTGGCGGCTGGTGCATCCTCAGGGCAGCCACGCTCCTCCAGGCTGGGCTCACCCCCAGATCCTTGCTTGACCCAAGCGCAGAGCTGGAGGTGGTCACGCCTGGGGTGTGTCCTGCGACAACCACGGGCCTGAGCCCCCCTGCCTGTGCTGTGCATTGGGGGAAATGATTAGATCTGGCAACAGGTCTTGTGAAAATGAGGGGACAGTCTGGGGACAGTCTGGGGACAGCCAGTGTGTAGAGCGCCCCTACTCCGGTGTCCACCCCCCTACCTGCAGAGCCACCTTCAGGCTGGCCTTCGCCTCTGGGCCACCCCGTCCTCACGGAGATGACTCCTGTGTGACCCAAGAGCTGCCCCTTCTGTTCTGGCCGTGCCGTCCAGCTGGACCACAGACACGAGCTGGCTCCATGGTCAGCTCTCGGGTTTACTGTCCGGGATCCAACTCATGGTCATGTGTCTGCACTCAGAGGATGATAACTGACAGGGTCAGCTCCTCAGGGTGTGAGGCTTGAGCCTGAGAGGCCAAAGGATGGGTGCTTTAGGTGTTTTATACCTTTGAAAACTGAGGCTTGAGAATCCTAATTGAGGATTGAATTCAAGTCTGTGTTTGTTTGGATGGAAAAAAAGGGGACCTGTTCTAAAATATTTTTTTAGTGTTTAAATATATTTTATTGGCATAGAGCTGATTTATAATGTTGTGCTAGTTTCTAATGTACAGCAAAGTGACTCAGGCATGCATAGATTCCTTTTCCTCTTCTTTTCCTTTCTGTTTAGTTGTGGAAGTCTCCAGCATGCAGTGTTATGATCGGACAGCTGCACGCACTGAGAACACACATCACTGCCGTTGAGTTACTCTCTGTCATATAACAGTTTTTGCAATCGCTTCTGCAGCTTGTTCAGGAAGTTCTGGCCTGCGGGAATGGGCTCCCCATTGAGAGGCTTGGTTGGGTGTTGTCCTCCACCGCACCCGTGCCACGGGGCTGGGGTCTCTCTACCCTCAGCATGGAGCCCCACCCCGACTCTCCTGGCAGGTAACTTGCTGTTTCCCTTTAGGTGGCAGCAGGTCCTGACCACCCCCCACGCCCCGCCCCAGCTGTGACAGACATCTCCAGGAGCAGGGCTTATGGTGGATGGCCACCGTGATTCCAACAGCTAACTGAAAAGTCACGAGCCCTCCAAGCTCGGAAAGGCTTTCCCAAGGGTTGATGGTGCCCGCCGATGTGGGGTTTACTTTCATGGTCTGCATGACACCCTTCCTTTCCTGGGGGTGTGACATGGGCCAGTCACCCCCTTGCTGCCCCCCTTGCCCTCCCTCTCTGTTATCTGAAGGGCTGGAGGTCACTGCCTGTTGGCAAGTGGATTCAGTCATTTTCCTTCTCTTTTCAGGTGTAACTTGAGAGGTGATGGGAAGGCCAGGGGTGTTATGAGCTGACTTTTTTCGGTAGGTGGAACCAAGGCTGTGACTTACTCCACATCATGGGAAATGTGCCTTCTCTCCCAAAGTGGTGAACACAGTGAGGCGTCATGGGGACAGGCGGGTGTGGTGTCTCCAGCACCTGATGAACAAACAGCCTCTGTGTCCCACATGGGGGGCAGGGCTCTGCTCCCCCAGACCCTGCAGCCACGGCGGGAGGTGGTGCCTCTGAGAGGACTCCCGTGTGGACGTGGCTGAGCACCATCAGGACTGGGAATTCAGTGCTTTCTCTGTAACCATCGCTCTATTGTGGAGAGCCCCCCAGGGGGCCTTAGTGTCCCCATAGATGAGGCTAGTCCTTCTCAGACTTTGGAATTTCACACACAGTACAGTTTCCCAAAACATCAGAATCCTGACATGTTTGTCAGTTTTTAGTTTTGCTAAAAACTAAGAACATTTGAAAATTAAAAAAAAAAAACAATCAAAATCAGATCAACAATTGGTCCCTCTTTGATCTAAAACCACTGAATATTTCATAAAAGGAATCAAACTTCAACACCAAAATATTTGAAAAGCTTAGGTCTCTAGTCTGTAAATAAATCTTTGAGTCTTTTAAACAGACTACAGTTTGCATTATGAAAACCTTACTAGATTTTTCTTGTTTTATTGTGAGCTCATTTAATTTTTTTAAACCTCTCAGAAAGGTGAGACCAAAATATATGGTTGGTTAAGTCTGCCTGAGTAGATACAGAAAAAAAATAAACCCATCTACTAAATACTTTACTAAATACTAATACTTTCTCTGGCTGGTGGACCCAAAGAGGTAATTTTTTATTTTTCTTTTTGTTTATGTGTATATGGTAAAATTTGTAACAAAACACTTAATGTTTTTATTAATAGTAGAGTTACACAGACTATGTTAGATCCTCAAAGCAGATTTTCCGGGGCAGGGTGGCCATAAAGGAGGCACTGGGGGTGATGACTCAAGGGCCCAGCCCCCCACTCCTCAGGAGGCTGTGCTCTCAGCTGCCGGGGGCAGTGGGTCAGTGACTGGGTGTGGTTCTCTCTGTCTTTGCCTCCCCTTCCCCAGTTCCCAGCCCTTCTTCCTGGCTTCCTCTTGACACCCCTGGCCCTGCTGTCTCAGGATTTGTCCACGTGGCTTCTCAACCTCTCTGTCCTCTGCTGGTGGGTCTGCATCCTCCCATTCTGTCTCCTGGTCTCATCTTCCCGAGAAGGGAAGGTACTGGTGGAGCCTGTCATGGGTCGTGTCCCCACATGAACAGCGGTCCAGTCAGGCTCCCTGGAGGGTGTCCCAGTCAACTGATTTGGTGCCTTGGGGCAGGTGCTGGCCTCTGGGTGTATGCCCTGTACCTGGAGGCAGGTGACAAGCCCTGTGCTCTGGCGGATGCAGCCCATGTTGTGACAGCACCCCACACTTGGTGCTACCAGCAATGACCACCCACAAAAGAGCCCCCCTGGTTCTCACACATTGCCAGGTGAGACCCACCTCACCCATCCCCATGTGGCTTCTGGGGCCGCAGTGACTCATTATTTATTCCCAAGTTTTCAATAGTGCACATCCTTCCTGGGGCAACAGCCTGATAAAATCACCCCTTAGCTGTCTGATGTGTTTCACTTTTTTGCATAAGAATTTTTTCTCTATTTCTGTTCCTGAGTAAACCGAAACTTGCCTCAAACCACACAGACGAAATTGGCTAGGCTTTGGCTTCAAGAGTCCATGTTAAGTAAGACCTCTGTGGTTAGTTCTGCACCGCGGGTTCAGCCAGGGTCTACCCAGGAAGTGGGTCTGGGAGCAGTTCGGTCCTGGCTGGCCGGTCCCCACTCAGTGATCCCCACCCCGTGTTCTCTAAATTCAGGAGAACTCTGCATGGAAGCAGCTTGCTTTCTTTCTGCAGCATGTGTCTCTTCAGGAGCAAGCACAGGGGGCTCTCCCAGGCACATCTGTGCTGTTCCCCATTCCTAGACTTAGGGCTATAGTCCTGGCAGGAGGCTGGAAGAGCTCAGATGTGAAAAGGGGCAGCGGGCTTGTTGCTGATGGGAGCCTGCTGGGCTGCCTGTTCGCGGCTGTGCAGAGGGCTTGCAGCTGTGACTCCAGGACATGCTGGTCTCCCTCTTACGGCCCAGATGGAGAAAGTGGCACCTGTCTCTCTTGCTCCTCGGGCTCCAGCCTGGATGGTTATGCATAGTTTGCTTATATAGGAAAGGCTGTCCCGGGACTTGTGTGTCTTGGGTAGAACAGAGGTGTGCAACCATGTCCGAGACCAC
This sequence comes from Oryx dammah, assembly GCF_014754425.2. Lineage (NCBI taxonomy): Eukaryota > Metazoa > Chordata > Mammalia > Artiodactyla > Bovidae > Oryx > Oryx dammah. Next base: position 35,108,817 of record NW_024070208.1, on the reverse strand, counting down.
TGGCTCTGCTGGGTGCCTGCGATGGTGCGGCTGGCACAGCTGGGCCGCTGTGGGTGGGGCCTATCTCTGCTTCAGGTGCCAAGTCTGTGTGGCAGAAATTCTGATCCCCCAAAGGTAAAATGTCATAGGTACACATCTGTTGTTGTTCAGTCACTAAGGCATGTCCGACTCTTTGCAACCCCATGGACTGCAGCATGCCAGGCTTCCTTGTCCTTCACCATCTCCCGAAGTTTGCTGAAACTCATGTCGATAGAATTGGTGATGCCATCAACCATCTCATCCTCTGTCACCCCTTCTCCTCCTGCCTTCCGACTTTCCCAGCATCGGGGTCTTTTCCGATGTCCCCTAAATGCATTAAGTCTACTTGAACCATGCACAGAGAGGAAGAGATGCCTCCAGAGTTCAAGTGTATTAAAAACAAAATGAATTCCCTTCTCTTGCTTTTCCAGGGCCTGTGGCTTAGTCTTAAAAACCAGCTCTATTCATAATACACATTTAGGAAAAAGAAAAATAATAAGCAAAGTCCTGAGAATTAAAAAAAATATTTACATCAGTGAATTCCTATTGAGAAATGGTTGCCAATGGAGCTTACAAATCTTGTTCACAAAGGAAGGCCGAGTCCCTAAGTATCCACCATCCCCCACCTGCAGGCTGGCTTCCCTTCTGGGCCACATGTCCTCATAAAGACAGGGCTCCTGGATCTCCACCGTCTGGGGTCACAGCCCTGCTCATCCTCATGGAAGGTGTGATGGAGCCGATGGCCTGCTGTCTTAGTCTGCTCGCTGCAGTGACAGAACACCACAGACCAGGTGACTTGTGACCAACAGATGTTTGTTCCTCAGCCTCCAGAGTCTAGGAAGATCATGGTGCCTGAGATCCAGTGTCTGGTGAGGACTCGATTCCCCATCCGTGTGTCCTCACGGGGTGAGGGAGCCCTCTGGGTTTGCCTTCATGAGGACATGAACCCCATCACGAGGGCCCTGCCCTCATGACCTCCTGAAGGCCCACTCCCAACACCATCATATTATGGGTTAGGTTTCAACATGCAGATTCCTAGGGGGACATTGAGTCCACAGCACTGAACTGCCTGTGTGTTGAGTCCTTCTGTTTGTAGCGGGTGGAGGTGTAGACTTGGGACTGAGGTGGTGGGGTTGTAAGGAGAGGGTGCATGAACGCCGCCTAGAACAGCTCTGAGTCGCTCAGGCGCAGGCTCCTCAGGGCACTGCCAGTGTTTGAGCTCCTGCTTAGACCTCCTCTGACCACAGCTCTGTCCACCTTAGCGTTTTCCTTCCTGGTGACAAGGTAGCGCCTGGCTTCTCCCCACTGCCGGGCTAGGACCTCGGTGGCTTTTCCTTCCCAGGTGAGCAGGCCCTATCTCCGCTATCGTGGGGAGCCCTGTCAGCCATGCCTGGAGGGGGAACCGAGACCCCGGCCACCACTGTACTTGGAGTTCTGAGCTGGGTGGCCAGGGTCCTGTCCTGAGAAAGCATCCTTTCTCCTGGGAGCCATGCCCTCATAGTTAGGAAACAAGAAGGTAAGATTTGACATGCTGAGGGCACCCCGTTTGCGTGTTGGGGCTCAGCATGGCCAGAGCCAACCTCCTTGCTAGAGCAGCGGGCCCTCCTGGAGCTCAGGGGAGACAGGCGCTGGGCCCGAGGTCACCCTGTGCACATCCGGGCCGCGCGAGGGTGTGGAGTCGAGGAGGGAGGGAGCGACTTGTCAGAGTGTGAACAAGTCTCCAAACTGACTTTGGCCCCAGCCGAGCTGTTTATCCAGCCCTGGAGAGCGCCCAGGAGAGCTCCGGGAGGCTGGGGGGACCAGCTGTGAGCTGTCAGCAGTCTCGTTCCACACAGGGACTGGCTCAGAGTTTCGGCGCAGGCGGCTGGCCCCGGACCCCGGTGACCGGCCTCCGAGGATGCTGCAGGCTTCTCTAGCCCTTCCGGAGGCCCTGCCAGTGCTCCACTGAGAAGTCAAGTTGAACATTCTGTGCATAACTCGAGTATGTCCTAACTCGAGGGGACGTCTCCGAGCGTCTGGGATACTTCTGGTTCAGCTGGGAAACTCGCACAGTCTTGACCTCCAGCTCATCCAGGATGGGGGAGGATGGACAGGCCCTCTGTCCTGGCCCTCCTCCAGGTCCTCGCACACCCCATCTCTTTCTTAACTCTGTTGTCATGCTCACAAATAAAGCTTGTGTTGTTACTATTTTAAATTAAAAATGAGACATCCTGTCAGTGAAAGCTCATCAGGATGAGCCCTGAGCAGTTAAGGGAGACACCTGCGTTTTCCAGGAGGGGTCAGGAAAGCCCAGAGAGACCCAGTCACAAAGGTTCCCTGGGTGTTGGGGACGTGCCAGACGCAGCCTCCAGCCAGCTGCCCTGTGAATGGCAGCAGGAGCCTCCCTGCTCCATGTGCATCAGAATAAAGACGGAAAGGTACAGATTCTGTGTGGTCTCACATGTATGCCACCACGCGCACCACACACGTGCGCGCACACAGCCCCACAAAGATGCTGCTGAGCGATTCTGCAAACAGGTGGGAACAATCATTGTCCTGGAACTTGGCTGTGAGAGTTTTCGTTTCCTGGGAGGGAGATACTTGTGCACCCACCTGCACAGCCTCCCTGGTAACCCTGGGAGGTGTGCCTAGGAGTGGAGGAAGCAGGTTCCACAGCTCACGTTTGCCTCTTGAAGCATTGTCGAAATGTTTCTTCTTCAGGCATTGGTTCAGGCGATTAATGCTGCTGTTGGGTCTTCGCTGCTGTCCTGTGACTAAGCCGATCCCATGCGCCTCCGGCAAAGCCCAGTCCTTCATCTCCGAAGAGCATCTGTTAACCTTTCTTGATGGGTATCACAGTGTGGTCACTGTGGTTGTCAGATACACCCAGGATTTCCTTTAAATATATATATATTTCCTATCAGGGTGGCCACAGTCCAGCCCAGACCCTCCACAACAGCCTTTAAGTTCAGTCTGAGCTCTGTCTGTGCTTGGCCACTGACGTGATGCACTTTGACGTTTCTGAGACTGCAAATTCCCCAGAGCAGAAGAGAAAGTTTTACAAATACCGTGATCTTGAAATTAAAAAAAAAAAAAAATCTCTTCCCTTTCCTCTTGCCACGTGCTGGCTGGAAGTCCAAGGAAGAAACAGCAAAGTTATGAAACTTGAGTTTGTCCTTGCAGATCCGCAGTGAGCAATGCATACTTACCAACAAGACACATTCCACACTGTGCTCATTCCCAAGAGAACTGCACTGAGCTGTTAGGGAGAGTCTGAGGGGTTATAATGGTTTAAAAATGCTTACATTTTTTTTTGGTACACATTAAGCACAGCCATGAACCTCAGAGCAACATGTCCAAGACTCAAGTACAGGCAATATAGCCAGCCTGCCTGTGAGGCACTGAGGGAGATGAATAAGGTTGGAGGTCTGGAAAATGGTGGAATGCCTTGGACTGGAGGTAAGAAGGTGTTTATAAGGGACTTTCGTGGAGGAAAATAGGAGAAAACTAGGTTTCATGAGGCAGACAAGATAATTTTAGTCCAAGTCGCCAAAGTCGTGTGTCTTATAGTTGGGTGGACAGCAACGCATCAGACTGACTTCATAGTTTTATAGTGCTTTAGGCTTTTGAAATTGCTTTACAGAAAACTTGTACTTTTGTCATCTCTTTGACAATAATGTACCTGGTTGAGGATCATAGACATTTTGATTTAAGTGTGAAGAACTGGGATAGAATGAGTAATTACAGAGAGGCAGGCAAGCTTCACAAAAGTTTCAGCCCAAGAGCTTCTCAGCAGCTGGTATTGTTGTTCAGTTGCTCAGCTGTGTCCAGCTCTTTGCAACCCCATGGACTGCAGCACTCTAGGCTTCCCTGTCCTCCTCTGTCTCCTGGAGCTTGCTCAAGTTCATGTCCATTGAGTTGGTGATGCCATCCAACCATTTCATCCTCTTCTGCCTTCTCCTTTTGCCTTCAGTCTTTCCTAGTATCAGGGTCTAAATTTTACTTTTTGAAAATAATTCTCCTCTCAGTATGGTAGTAACATATATTCACTGTTGACGATTTTGAAAATGTCAAGTGCATTAAGAAATAAAATCATGTGTAATTCCACTACCTAAAAGTAGTCATTGTTTTGCTATAAGTCCTTCTAGCCTTTTTTGTGTATGTAAGCACACACACAGGGAAACATTTTATGAATTGGAAATCACATTGCACATCCTGTTTAATAAGCTGAGATAGTCACTTAAGATTGTGAACTTCTTCTGTGATCAAATATTTCCTGTAACACATCTGTACGAGCTGTGTAGGATTTTGACAGACACTATAGTAGATTCCCTGGTAGCTCAACTGCTAAAGAATCCGCCTGCAATGTGGGAGACCCTGGTTTGATTCCTGGGTCAGGAAGACCCACTGGAGAAGGGATAGGCTACCCACTCCAGTATTCTTGGGCTTCCCTCGTGGCTCAGCTGGTAAAGAATCTGCCTGCAAAGTGGAAGACCCAGGTTCAATCCCTGGGTTGGGAAGATAATCCTGGAGAAGGGAAAGGCTACCCACTCCAGTATTCTGGCCTGGAGAACTCTATGGGGTTGCAAAGAGTCGGACACGACTGAGCAACTTTCACCTTCTTTCATACTGGATTTTGGTGGCTGGTTGTTTTCATGAATATGGTTTATAGATGGATATGCTGTTTGAAAGTTGACTTGGGGAAAAGGGAACTGTTATCTTTCCTTAAATCTTAGAATTCAAAATGCTGTGTTCTTCCTCCAGCGTAACTTCAGCAGCTATTTGACGGCAGTGTAGACCACATGTAGTGGCATGCACACATGTGTTAGCAGGATCAGCTGTATGGGGTGGTGGCATTGTGTGCATCCTCCCTGGTCACGACACAGGAGGGCCCACATCCTTCTAGAGTTGCCCTCAGCTCTGCTGCACCTACACACCTGACTTCTGTCAACACATACACCGTTGGCCTGCCTCGGGGCCTCTCAGAATCTGAACCAGGCCCTCTTGACATCTCGGTTTCTTCTTTCAACATCATGTTTTTGAGAGGCATCTGTGTTTCTTTCTGCAGGTGTTCATAGTTCATTCCTTTCTGATTGCTGAGTAATATTCTATTATATGAATATGGCAAAATTTGTTTATCTGTTCTCCTGTTGATGGCTACTTGGGGGCTTCTAATTTGGGGCTTTAATAAATAGAGCTGTTATAAGATGTCTCTATGCAGGCTTTTGTTTGTTTGCATGTTTTTGTTTTGTTTTATTTTTTTTCAAACATTTTTTCCCCTGGGTGAGTGTCTAGAAACAGGGCTGTCGGTCCTGTGAAGGCCCATGTTTAACTTCAGAGGAAACTCCCAGCAGTTCTCCAAACCGATGGCTCCATTTCCTCTATAGGTGCAGCGACAGTGGATGAGAGAGTTGGCCGTCTAGGTGATGGGAATACCGTGTTGTCATTCTTTTTCGCCTGAGCCATTCGGGGGGACACTTGGGCACCTCATGGTGCCTTTCCTGGTGACTAGTTATGCTGAGTGCTTTTTTCTTGGGAATTTTGGTCGCTCATTTGTCTCCTTTGTGAAGTGTCTGATAGGCCTCCAGTCCTGTTTTTTGGTGACTTTTACTGGCGTGTGGTTAATTTACAATGTTGTGTTAGTTTCAGGTGTACAGCGAAGCGAATCGATTGTGCATATACATGGCATTCATTCTTTTTTTAGGGGGCTTCTCAGGTGGCACTAGTGGTAAAGAACCTGCCTGCTGATGCAGGAGACTAAGAGACCCAGGTTCGATCCCTGGGTCAGGAAGATACCCTGGAGGTGGAAATGGCACCCCATTTGCATATTCCTGTCTGGAGAATCCCATGGACAGAAGAACCTGGTGGACTACAGTCCAGGGGGTCACAAAGAGTCAGACATGACTGAAGTGACTTAGCATGCTCTCTTTTTTAGATTATTTTCCCATAAAGGTTGTTTCAGAGTGTTGAGTAGAGTTCCTTGTGTTCTACAGTAGGTCCTTACTAGTTATCTATTTTATATGTAGTAGTAATTGGGGTGTTTGTCTTTTCACTGAGCAAATCTTCCTCTGGGAGATTTATCTGGAAGCGCTCCCCCCAGCCTGTGCCCTGCTTGGCCATCTGTGTACATGCATTGGAGAAGGAAATGGCAACCCACTCCAGTGTTCTTGCCTGGAGAATCCCAGGGACGGGGGAGCCTGGTGGGCTGCTGTCTATGGGGTTGCACAGAGTCGAACATGACTGAAGTGACTTAGCAGCAGCAGCAGAGGAAGCCTCAATTTTTTCCTGAAAGGTTTGGGTTGTGCTTTCTGTGTTCTGGGAGAGTTTTGCCGACTGAAGGCTGAAAACGCATTTTCCTGTAAATCTTGCTGGCTTCGCTTCTGCAATTATGCACGTACTCTGTGTGCATGCTAAGGGGGAGAGGAGGGGAGACCACGTGCTCCTCACAGAGGTGTCTTTCTGTCCCAGCTCCAGACATCAGAATGACTTTCCTTTCCTTCCTGGAATGAATCGCTTCGGCACCTTTGTTAGAAGTTAATTACTGCATCAGTGTGAGTCTGTTTCTGGCTTCTGTTCTATAGATGCGCTTGTTTATCCCCATCTCGGTGCCATATTGACTCATTACTGTTGCTCTACGGTAAGTCCTGAAATTGGAGAGTGTAATTCTTCAAGCTTGTTTTTTTTCCCCCTCAAGTATGTTCTGGGTGTTCTAATTGTTTTTTGGCATGTCACGTACATTTAAAAAAAGAACTTGTCAATTTCTGGAGAAAAAAAGATTGTTGGGGTTGATGGAGATTGTATCCAATTTGTAGATCAATTTGAGGAGAATTGGCATCTTAGAAATTTTGAGTGAGTCTTCTGTTCACAAACATGGTGTATCTATTTATGTAATATTTTAATGTAATAACTAAATAATTTGATTTAATAATTAAATTAATGTTTCTTATTTCTCTAAGATATATTTTATAGTTTCAGTGTGTAGTCTTACATCTGTTTTATTAACTAGATCCCTAATAATTTATGCTTTTGGTGTGAATTTTAATTACTGTTGTGTTTCAACTATATTTTAAATCATTCATTGCAAATATACAGAAATACCATTGACAGTTCTTATATTGACCTTGTGTCTTGTAACATTACAGTTATTCTAGTAGTTTTTTGTTTTGTAGATTTTTTTAGGATTTTCTACATGGACAGTCATGTTGCTTGTGAATAAAGACAGTTCTGTTATTGTGATCACCTAATATTTACATGTTTTGTTTCCTTTCTTACTTTGTGCATTAAGATCTCCAGTACAGTAGTGAACAGAAGGATGACAGAGGTCGCTCTTGCCTTGTTCCCGATTTCATAGGGATGGAGTCCGAAGTTTTCGTATAAGGTGTGATGTTAGCTGTGGGTTTTTTTGTAGAGCTTTTTTTTTTTTTTTTTTTTTTTCAGATTGAGGGACGTCTCTTCTATTCCTAGTGTACTGAGAGTTGCTGTTTTTAAGTCATGAACAGGTGTTGAATTTTATCAAATTTGTTTTCTGTGTCTATTGGGAAAGTCTTATGTCTTATCTGTTGTAGTCTGTTGAATTGTCAGGCCTACCCAATATTCCTGGCCTAAATTCACTTGATATTAATATATTACTGTCAAGCCATGACACACTCTAGTTTTTATGTATTTCTTGGACCTGGTGATGCTGAGTTGGCCTCCCGCTCCCAACTCAGACAGGCCTGTCCTCCCCACTGTGAACCTGGCCCTTCTGCTCATCACTGCAGGCGTGTGGGTCACCACCGCAGTGCTTTGACTTGTCTGATGTCGGTGGCCTTGGGGCTTGGTGCAGAGCCCACATCCCAGAGCTGGCATGGCCTCGGCGGTCAGACCCTTCATCCATCAGTGAACTCTTATCTTGGTCACTCACTGCCCCCAGCAAGTGCTTCAGACACTGTCAGGGACTGGAAAGATGAAAAGCATGACTGGTGGGCAGCAGGGAGGGGTCTGGACGGACCCACGCTGACCTCACAGCTTACTTAGTTTCAGCTGCCCACCCCTTCTCAGAAAGGCCCTGTGGCCTGTCTGGTGGTATCTGTGAAGGGTCCCCTTGTTTTCTGGGAAAAACAGCCATTACACTGTTGTTTTTCCACATCTCTGTTTGACCCGGTGACCCTCACTCCAGCAGAAGGTAATTTAGACAGATTAGGACCTTGGCTCCTTTCCAGGAGCCCACAGAAGCCTCGGAGCGGAGACAGTCCAGAAATATACCTTTGTCCACGTGATCAGTCTCCAGAACGCGCTATTTTTAAGATGCTTGAACTTGTTTTCTCTGAGGATAATTTCCACCCTTGGCTGGACGGGTGGTTTATCCAGGCTGCTGTCTCTCTCGCTGAGGATGAAGCTGTCCCCAATGTGGTAGGAATTTTGAGACAGGAAACGTGCTAAGTGTACGGGTTCTGAGCCAAATGTGGTCATTAGTTTGATCCAAATTTCACTTTACCGGAAGAGGAAGGATTTAAGGCCAGATGAGCAATGTCCATCAGGCAAGTCCAAAGCAGACAGACCCAGGCAAACACGTAATGTGTCAACTGCTCCCCAAGCTCTGTAGCTGATTCATCAGTTCCATAGAGTCGCTGATTGCCACCGGGGGCCACTCTCTGTGCGGTGGCCGGGAGGTGCCGACACCCACACACCAGGAAGACCCGTGAGCAGCTCCCGCTCAGCAGAGGCCACACGAGCCCTCGTCTTGCAAGTTGGAGGGAGACGTCCCCGGGGGATGGAACATGAGTGGGGTGTGGCCCAGAAAGGGCCACGTTGTGTTGGGTTTTGTATTCTCTGCTCTGAAAACTAAGTCGTGGTTCCTGAAACGAACACCTCGGGGAGGTGGGGAAGTGCACAGAGGACGACACTCTCGGATTAAGGGTGCCGGTCCTCACGTCCTCCCGGGAGCGACCAGGGCATCTAGGGTTAACATTGCCCTGTCCCCAAAGTGACTGAAGCCCCATCTCAGGCCCGGAGCCGAGCCCCAAGCTCGTGGTGGGAGGGGGACGGGGCAGGGTTCCACTCAAGAGGACCCAAGGCTCTAGGAAATGTACAGCTCAGACCACCCCCCGGGACCCCCTCTGCTGCTAGTGTGACCGGATGTCAGCCTGGGCTTGGCCCAGTTGCATAGTCCTCGATTTTTCTGTTTGAAATCTTTATTTCCTGTCCTGCTGTCACTAGTTTAGAAGAACCTGTCTAGAATGTTGGACGTGTGTGAGCCCCTCACTCAGGGCCAGCAGGTAGGAGGCAGAGGGCCCACCTTGTCCTGAAGTGCCAAGCCGGGAGGGCAGGGCCCTGGGAATAGGGCTCTGGTCGGGGGAGCAGGAAGGCCCACCCTGGGCCTGCCGCTGGGCCGCCACCTCCCCCAAGGGCCGGGTGATCTCGTGCATCCGGGGCCTGTCCCAGCCCTGCTGCCCATCCCATGCTGACACACTGAGGGCTTACTCTGGGCCCCCCGGTCTGTCTCGTCTGGTGAGTTCTAGACACCCACCCCCTGAACCCCTGCTCCTGGAAGGATCCCTGCCACCAGCGGGGACGGTGGCCGGGGTTGTAGCCCTGAGGCCTGAACAGGGACAGCCCACCCCAGTGCCTCTGGGGGCCTCATGGGTAACTCCGCGTCAGAGCTTATGAAGCTTGCTGAAGAGCACATGGCTGAGACCCTGGGCCAGGCCCTCCACCCTCAGCACTCGGGCTCCGAGGACCTCAGAGAGCAGACGGTGCCAGGTCTCCCTCACCACCTGGCCACCGGGCCTCTGGGCTCTTTGTTCCCTGAGGCTGAGCCCAGAGCTGCTGTGGCGACATCAGGGCCCTGTGAGCTTGAAGAAACAGCAGAGAGCCTACCAGCAATCTAATCCTGGACTCGGCCTACACCAACCGTTTAAGGAGAAGATGGACGGTCTAGGAACGAGCAGTTGCTGGGGCAGGGTCCCTGCTGCAGCCCCGCTCCCTGGAGGCACTCGCAGAACCCCTGCCCCGGGGAGGGCTCCCCGTCCTGAGCTGTCCGTGTTCCTTCTCTCACATGATTCCAGCCCTTACATGCATGATGCTGCCACCCATGGCAAACCTGGTCTGCAGATGGAGTTTTCTGAAGGGTCTGTACCTGCGTGGTCCTTCCTTTCGTCGGCTCTCCTTGAGTTTCCCGAATCATCTTGTCCGGTGCTTCCTTGGCTAAGCACTCCTCGTGCTGCTGGGTCCCTGACCTCTGCTCGCCAAGGTTACAGGCCCCGCTGCCAGGCCAGCAGAAGGGAGTGCCAGGCATCCTTGGCTGGCCGGCTGGGCCCATGCACAGGAGCCAGGAAGGAAGGCACAGCATCACCTTCCTGCAGCCAAAACCCACCTGCCTGACCTGGGGCTCCCACCTGCCTGATCTTGGACTCCCGCCTGCTTGACCTTGCCCTGGGGCTGTTGCAGTGGCCCAATCTGGTGTGGTGTGGGCCATCAAAGGAAAACCAGGCCAGAAAATCAAAGAGAAGTAAAAGGCATCGGGAAACTAAAGGAAGCGAGACCTCCCATGTGATGAGGGAGGAAATATCAAGCGAAACTTGGTGTCCTGTGAAGCAGGAATGCTTGACCTGCTAATTGAAAGCTACAGATGAGGAACATTTGATATCTACACAATTCACTTATCCAAATTACTGTTATTAGTGAAGAACAATGACAAGGAATTCTCCCGCATGCACACATTTGATTTTGGTGATTATTATTTACACGTGATTTATTACCCCCAGTGCAAAGCACAGCTGGAAGGATCACAGAGATGACTCACCATTTCCTAAGGCCAGATTTTTGTTTTGTTTTGTTTTTGCCCAAATGATGGTTTTATCGACTCCCGGGATGAGAGTCTGCTCCTGGTGTGTCCCAAGCGCCAAATGTGCTGGAGGAAGTCAGGAACAGGGAATTATAACTTTGTTCCTAATGAGGGGTTCACCTTCCCTTTGTTCTGAAACAGAGCGCTCTGAGCAGAGATCTTGAGAAGGACGCGGTCTAGAACTCTCTTCAAGTTAGGAGGTGCAGACCATGAAGAGGACATAGCAACATCAGTTATGCTCACGTTGCTGGAGATGATTTAATGACCGTGTTTCTGTCCTGGGGACGGCGGCTCCTCCATGCCCCTGCAAATGCATGGGGCACATTCCTCAGCCTGCACACAAGGAATTTGCATAACTGTGATATTCCAGGAGCAGAGGGGCAGAGAGGGTCACATTCTTGTCCCGGTGTGTAATTCTGTGCCAGGCAAACCTGGGCCCTCGCTGGGGACCACCCCGCTGCTCGGCTGAGCTGGAAGGCTGTGGACCATGTGCCTTGCAACACGTGGATTCCAGGAAAAATCCCTTTTCCAGAAAACACTGGAGAAGGGTGAGCCTAGCCTGTGGCAAATAAGAAACCAGAGCACCAGCAGGGAAGTGTACTTGCCGAGCTAAGACAAGACAGCAGAAGATGGTCCCCCTAAGCATCGTGTTCTCTGATTTTCTAAGATTTTCTTTGACTGTGATCAGCCACCTCTTGGGTGTACTTGGGCCCTGGAAGGACATTCCCAAGATGGGTCAGTGGAGCCTTTGCTCCTGTATCTGGTGCACCCCACCCCCACCCCCACCCACGATGGAGCCACAGACAGGGAAAAGGCTTCCTTACTCATCCATTGCCAATGTCTCCACGTGCAAGCTTGTAGACTCACGAGTGACCTCATTCTCCTTACCTCCTTGTTGCAATCCCATGGACTGCAGCATGCCAGGCTCCCCTGTCCTTCACCATCTCCTGGAGTTTGTGCAAACTCATATGTCAATTGAGTCAGTGATGCCATCCAACCATCTCATCTTCTGCTGTCCCCTTCTCCTCCTGCCTTCAATCTTTCCCAGCATCAGGGTCTTTTCCAGTGAATTCGCTTTTTGCATCAGGTGGCCAAAAATATTGGAGCTCTGCTTCAGCATCAGTCCTTCCAATGAATATTCAAGGTTGATTTCCCTTAAGACTGACTAGTTTGATCTCCTGGCAGTCCAAGGTACTCTCAAGAGTCTTCTCCAACACTACAACTCAAAAGAATCAATTCTTCTTTGCTCAGCCTTCTTTATGGTCCAAGTCTCACATCGTATATGACTACTGGAAAAACTGTAGCTTTTACAACTTGGACCTTCGCTGACAAAGTGTGTCTCTGTTTTTTAAAACACTGTCTAGGTTTGTCATAGCTTTCCTTCCAAGGGGCAACCGCCTTTTAATTCCATGGCTGCAGTCATCATCTGCAGCGATTTGGGAGCCCACAAAAATAAAATCTGTCACTGCTTCCACTTTTTCCCCATCTATTTGCCATGAAGCGATGGGACTGGGTGACCTTAACTATCAAAATCTCGTGATAGGAATGTGGTAAGAGGGTTTCTTCTCTACCACAGAGAACATCCTCTGTCTCCCTCTCTGTCCTTCTGTCTGTCTGCACACACCATACACAGATGGACACACAAGCATCCACGCAGCCTGGGCTATAACTCAGCAGAGGCCTGCTCCCTTTCCTTCCAGCCTCGTCCTAGCACTCGTCTCCTCTGCTCACTCTAGGAGGGTCCTTATCTGACACAGTCTTAGTTTATGGACAAGTAAGACTGAAAACCTATCACAAATTGTGCTAGAGGTATAAAAATTCCATTTTCTCCTGTCGTATATATATGATATATAAATGTAAGCTTCATATATAATATGAGAAAATAAAGTTTGTATAATTAAAACGTTAGAGGCTCTGTGACTTGTCCTTTTCAGAACGGGCCCATCTGAATGTGCGCCGACCCTCCTGGGCTGTGTCCATGGGTAATGACTCTTGACAACCAGGGAGTAGCTTTTAGCTATTAGTTACTTTCAGATAAATGTAGTTTTTCTTTGATAAGAAAATGCCTTTTGAAAATAAAGGACTCAGGGTGGTTTATAATTTTAAAATCTAAATTTAAATCTAAGTTTTTAAATCTAAATTTCTGTTCTCTAGAAGGGAAATACCTTCTGCAGACATATAAACAGAAAGTGGTGGGATAGGGGTGGGGACCGTCACTGGTGCTGGCAGAGTCTGCCCCCTTGGACAGAGCCCTGGACAGATGTGTGAAGGTCACGTCCCAGCCCTCCAGCTTCTCAGAGTTACTAGTTCAGGGGACCTCAGGGCTTCCACTGGTGGAAGAGGCCGCTGTGGGGCATAGTTCAGGCCTCCGGACATGTCCTTGAAGGGTCTGTAGCCGCTGTTTCTCAGGGGCAGGGTCCTCCTGTGAGCTGAGGTCCAGAGTCAGGGGAAGCCCTGGGTGTGGCCCTGAGCCGGGCTGACCGGACACCTACATGCAGCCTCCCTGGCTGACCTCCACGCTCCCCGTCATCCTTGTTGGGCTCACTCTGCCACAGTGCAGAGCCCTCCACAGGGCAACCGTTCCCAACCCAGTGTGCTCCCGGGGGGCGGCTGGTCCAAGGGGAGGGTGTGTGCGCAGCACCCCTCCCCACTCAGCTCACACCCCTGCATTTTGGGTATGTTCAGGTTGCTGTTTACTTGTTCAGTTGTGTCCGACTCTGTGTGACCCTCTGTGTGACTGTAGCCAGCCAGGCTCCTCTGTCCGTGCAATTCTCCAGGCAAGAACACTGGAGCAATTTGTTGTTTCCTTTTCCAGGGGATCTTCCCGATCCAGGGATCAACCCTTGTCTCCGGCACTGGCAGGCAGATTCTTTACCACTGAGCCATCTGGGAAGCCCGTGATGTGTGTGGTGAGTCTGTTTTAGCTGCAGTTGGATAAGCCCACTTTATAACTCTCTGAAAACAAGAAGTTTAGTCAAGTAAAGTTCTGACTACATTTTTTTTCAGAGAAATCATGCTTGAAAAATCCTCAGCGTAACAAAACAAGCCCATTCTGTATAGTTGTATAGTTTGAGGCAGACATATCTGAAATAAACAGTTCGTTCAGGGCTGCATTTTAGTTAGCTCCTAACTAGAACCTTGGACTTTCTGACTTCCAAGAGAACTCTCCTGGGGGGCAGCGGGTAGTGAGGGAGCCACCCAAACCCAGACAGCTGGTCAGTTACCTGTGGGATTTCTACTCAGCATAGAGAGTGAGATCTCGAAACTTTGTGACGGGACTTGGTGACCTTGAGTTGCTGGTGGGAAGGAGACTGTGGACTTGGAACACAGAGAGGATGGCTAGTGCTCTCTATTAATATGCTGATGGCGTGAGGTATGTGAACAAGTCTCTGTATGCTGATGGCATGAGGCATGTGAACAAGTGTGTGTACATTCGCAAACGTGTGTGTGTGCGCATGCACATGCACACGCACACTCTGTTGTAAGCAGTCATTTGGGATGTGAGAGCTGGACCATAAAGAAAGTTGAGCACTGAAGAATTGATGCTTTTGAAGTGTGGTATTGGAGAAGACTCTTGAGAGTCCCCTGGACTGCAAGCAGATCCAATCAATCCAACCTAAAGGAAATCAGTCCTGAATGTTCATTGGAAGGACTGATGCTGAAGCTGAAACTCCAATACTTTGGCCACCTGATGGAAAGAACTGACTCATTAGAAAAGACTCTGATGCTGGGAAAGATTGAAAGGGGGAGGAGAAGGGGACGACAAAGGATAACATGATTGGATGGTATCACTGACTCAATGGACATGAGTTTGAATAAACTCCAGGAGTTGGTGATGGACAGGGAAGCCTGGAGTGCTGCAGTCCATGGGGTCACAAAGAGTCAGACATGACTGAATGAACTGAACTGAACTGAACAGGCAGGTTGTTTGCTAAGCATACAGCTTGTGAGATACTTATTAAGGTTTGGATAGGTGTCACCAAGACATCACAGTCTTCATAGAAATGAGTGCGGCAGGCCAGGTCCACATCATGGGGTACCAGCTAATGAGCCTCACATGTCTGTCTCTTCCCTGAGGATGCCGTGCTGGTGTGGTGTGTCCCAGCTCTGCAGGTGAGACTGCCTTTGGTCAGGACAGGGACACGAACACTTCACCCGAGTGAGCAGCACCTAGGGGGATGCCCAGGGTGCTGAGAAGCCTGACTCCTCCCCCTCGCCCCTCATACCTGCTTCTCCTCGGATGTGGCCCTTGTCTCTGCCGGGCGCTCAGCTGCTTCCTGAGCTTTGCAGCCACCGCGGTGGCCTGGACCCTGGGCAATGGTGGCTTGTGGGATGCGGAGGAGGCTGTTCTCCAGATTCTGCCATTTGGTGCTCCTGCTCTGAGCTTGGCCTCCGGCCACGGGCACTGTGTGGCCGGCAGTGTGACCTGCCTGCTGTCCAGGTGAGGGCGGAGCAGCACCTGTCATTTGCATGTGTGTGCTCATATGTGTACATGTGTGCATACATGTGTGTGTGCACGCATGTGCACATGTGTGTATGTGCTCAGTGCAGGAAGCAGGGCTGGATGAAGTGTGCTCTCTTTCTCACCTGAGATCTGTGGAGAATGTCCCTCCAGGCCTTGGGCAGTCAGCTCTCCCTCCCAGGGCCGGAATCCTATGAGCAGATGGGTGCGGCCACCCCAGGACCCAGCCTTGGCCCTTACATGTCGAGCGCACTTGGACCTGCTCATCTCTGTAATGAAAAAAACATGTGGCTTCTCATGGGTAATAACTTCTGACTTCCTGGACGGCTCTTTTGTTTTGTTTACTTTAGCATAAAGTATTCCACCCTTTAAAAATATTACCCTCTCTTTTATCTGTTTTATAGTATTAAAATACACAAGCATGTTTACATTTTAAAATGGGAAATGTCAAAAACATTTTTACAGCATCTTTCTTTTAATCTTTGTTTAAAGTGTGGGGTGGGTGGTGGAATAGCTTCTAGGTTATGTTCAATTTTTTCCATTTCTGGAAGAGCTTGATTGAGAATTCCAAACCTTTTGTACTGGACAGATGTTCAGGATGAAAAAAAAGGCATATCACGTCCCTCGGATCCTAGCAGCTTGTGGTGTATGTTAATACAAGGTTAGAATCACTAGGGTTGAACTTTTTGCTAATGATATTTAAATTTTTTAACAGCATTAAACTCTTTGAAAGACACTGTGTTGTAATACATGTTTCATTTTTGATTTCTGCTATTTGGAAAGTAACTTGTGACGCTATTATGGGACCTGGGGTGATTATGGGTGGTCACAGTGATGGCTGTTGCAGGCTTGTAGGACCCTCTCTGGAGTGCTTGAGTGAGTGGGTGAAACTCCCCATTTTCTGTGAAACAGCGAAGTGTCTACCTGGCCTGCAGTCTGGGGACAAGGGCTAGGAGTGCCCTTTGCTGTTGTAACTCCAGGCTGATGTGAGCAGCGCTCACGGGAAATTTCTCAATGGTGACAGTATAAATGGACAAATTCTGACAAATTTTAGACAAATTAAAAAAAAATCTACCTTTAAATCAAGAGTGTGTTTCTTTTCATTTGCAGATAATGAATCAAGCAAATACAGTTTGCCCAGAAATTGTGATGTTTCAGAGGTTTTTTTTTTTTTTTTTGGTGGGGAAGGTATTTACGATCATTGTCCCCTCTTCATTCTAAGTTTTATTTTCTCATTAAATCAGGTGAAAACCTGTGATACTGTGCTATTAAGCCAGAGTGACTAAGAGGAAATGATAGGATGGTATTAATTTATTAGAATTCCATGTATCGAGTCACTTAATCAGCTAGAATTACAGAGATACTCCTAAAAAACAGTCAAGTTAATAATTGTCTGCTGTTAAAGTTGCCTCATTAATGCTTTTTGCCAAGGATTTGTACATTCCTAAAAACACTGGAAGAAAACCCAGAAATTGAAATCGTCATGAACTGATGGCTCCCTTAGACTGAGCTTCCGTCCAGAGCAGAGAACAAACCTTCAGTGTTTCTGCATCCCTGCCTCCTTCCAGAAGGAGAAGGGCCGACAGAGGACGAGATGGTTAGATAACATCACCGAGTCAGGGGACATAAGTCTGAGCAAACGCTGGGAGATGGTGAAGGACAGGGAATCCTGGCATGCTGCAGTCCATGGAGTCACAAAGAGGCGGACGTGACTGAGCGACTGAAGAGCAACAACAGCCTCCTGCCCACATCCAGGGACACAGCACACACAATGGTGGTTTTGAAGAATGTGTTTGAATTCATCTTTTTTTTCTTACTCCTTTCACGTTCTCCTGTAAAGGGGAGCCACCCGGTGTCCTCGCGGTGCTGGAGGACAGGTGCCCTGGTGGGGTTGGAGGATGGGTGTCCAGTGTCATGGCCTGGCACACCCCTTCCTCTGTGATGCGAGGCTTCTCTTTCCCGTGATCATCACTGTCCTGAGGAGGACCGAGAAGGACCCTGTGATGACCCTTCCAGGTGTGCCTGCTTCTGCGTCTGGACCTCCTGTCTCTGAATCTGGTATCTTAGCCAGAGCCGAGAGGCTGCAGCGGGCCCAACCTGCTGGGACCAAAGTGCAGATATTGTTTGTGCTAATCAGTCGCCACCCCAGGCCCAGTGCACGTTAGGCCGTGCTGTCTGTCTCTGTCAGCCGTCCCCAGAGCTAATTAGGGGTCGTGTTACAGTCCAGAAACAGTTGGGTTTCTCTAGCTGCACCGTTCCAGCCCCCAGCCTCCCTGCCCACTCTCAGCAGCTCTGTCCCCACCCAGGCAACTGGGGAAGAACAGGGAGGCCCAGGCCTCACCGTGGCTGTGTGGTTGTGGGGTGTTACTGATGTGCCAGGCAAGACAAGACCCGCTTCAGTCTGTCCTTCCCCACAGGTCAGACTGACTGGGTGTTCAGCTCCAGTGTGCTTGCACTTCAGTTGACTGGGGTGTTTTGCAGCCTGCAGAGTCCTAGGAGAATTCTCACTGAGATCACCCAGGGCCTCTTACTTTGTGGCGGTCGTTGTTGTTTATTCACTCAGTCGTGTCCAACTCTGTGACCCCATGGACTACAGTCACTATACTATACTATACATCACTGAGTCACTATATATATATATGATTATATTTAGAATCCCTTGGGATTCAAAACACAGATGATTATAAACCAGCTAGTATGTGAGCTGATACATTCTCTTACTGATAGAATGTCAGAAATGTGGGATGTCTCAAAGCTAGTTTAAAAAGGGCCACCGTGTAAGTGAGTGGCCTGCTGTGCTGAGTGAGCTCACAAACAGATGCACAGTCTTGGGACTCTGAGATCACAGCCACCCGGTGGTCACCATAGTTCAGGTGGTCAGCATACAAACATGCTCCGGGGTCCTCCTGGAGTGCGCACTTGGCTGGTGGCGAGAGCCTGGTGGGTGAAGAGTCAGATGTGGCTGACCTTGGCCCCAGAAGGGCCTGTTCATGTGGGACAGCAAGGGGAGGACAGTGCCAGTGGATGCACAGGGCCACTTGGTGCCCAAGACGTATCTGGTGTGGACGTGGGAGCTCCCTGCTTTCTCAGACAGCCACCCTCGTCGCCGCACTCCTGACCAAGGCACATGCAGCCATCTTACCTGCTTTGATGTCAGGGCCTGTCGACCCTTCTCCGTCCTTTCCACTTGATACTGGTGTCCTGGAACAGCTGCTGTGAACGTACTACTGTTTCCCCAGACGGCTCTCTTCTTGCCCCGCTGCCCTGACTTATGGCGTCAAACCCACACTTCTAATTCCTGTGTCACACAAGGCCTTCTCCTCCATTTCTCTCCCTTTCTTTCTCCGAGACTCTCTCTGTATACATCATACATAGGCCAGAAAGACTGGAAGAAAAATGGGCAAAATAGTAAGAATAGCGGGCTTCCCAGGTAAAGACTCCACCTGCCAGTGCAGGAGATGCAGGTTTGATCCCTGGGTTGGGAAGATCCCCTGGAGGAGGAAATGGCAACCCACTCCAGTATTCTTGCCTGGAAAATCCTATGGACAGAGGAGCCTGGAGGGCTACAGTCCACGGGGTCACAAAGAGTCAGAGACAGCTGAGCAACTAAAACAGCTACAGTAAGAATAGTACATTGGATGCTGAGATCATGGCAGTTTTTATTTTTCATATTTTAAAGAAATTCTATAAACAGCACAATCCTTTTTTTTATTAGAAAATATTATCAAAATGGTTCTAGAGACTTAGAAATCCATAAATTATAAAATAAGATACATCTATATCTGAATACTCATATATATTTATGTATTATATATAGGTAAAATAAATGTATAAATGTTTGTAAATACCTTTTAGTCCCTCTTAGATAGGGAATTAATTGAAAGAAATAGTTTTACCCCAAAGGACAGGGATTCCAATTTAACACTGGATTTTACTGACATTAAGTGGTCATCAACACCATGACATAAGGGCAATATGGGATGTGACTAGGAAAGTCCCGGCCCATTAAACTGTGGCATTCCATGATCATAAGATCCATCCTAATTGTGGCAATGCTGGTACACACATTACAGAATTGATAAGATATGAGGGCCTTCCAGTTTCACACAAAGTCAGAGAACAAAGGAGGTGCTGCCTGACTCGTTCCAGGAGTCCAGATGTGGGCTGTGCTGGAGGGGGTACCCGGCCACAGTCTTAGTCGCTGCTTTTGTATGGATGTCGCCTCTGCTTGGTGGGCTCTTGTTCTCAGTACCTTCCTGGTGAATCCTCAGTCTTCAAATCAGAGCTCACACACCCTTTCTCAGGGCCTGCCTTCTCCATATTTCCCGGTAAAGCTGGGCTTAGATATTTCTGCACTCTGAGTGTCCAGCTGGGCTCAGCTCTTTGCACACTTAGAGTTTGCTCAGCGCGTAGGACACAGATCACGTGTCTCAGGAGTGTCTCTTTTGTCCCTGTTTCCCTTGAGAACTGTGTCTGCGGCTCAGGCTTGGGACATCTCTCTGCCCTGCTGCCTTGCTCACTTTTGTAGAAGTGTAACAGTCAGGAGACTGAACTGAGTTCAGGAATTTTACACAGCTGGTGTCAGCTGCGCTGCTCTGAGGTTCTCCAGTGTTACAGTAACTGGTTAATATTCCGTGTCCCGGTCCCTTTCCGGTGGTAATCTGTCCCATGTGCGGGCACGGGAGCCCTCAGTAACTAACAAATGCCACCACTGTGTCTAAGCATTTGTGTTGTCAGGACACATCATATAATACTACATTAAGTCCTGAATTAATCACACTCCATTTTTCCCCCTGATGAGAAATTATCCTTGAATTAATGTCAAGGATATATTTTAATATATGTATGTTGTAGGAAAAGTAAAGATTCAAGTGACTGCTGATGGTTTTGGATACTTTGATGTTTTTTGGTAAAACCATAAGTTATTATAAGAGGTAATATTTCCTTCAGGAATTTTCTTAAAAGGTGAGCTTGACATTGACTACACTATCCTCAACAGAACTCCACACATTGGAGAGAAAATTTTCCACAAAGTTGAATCAGTCCTAGGTTTGTGTGTCCCCAGGCAACTGGATGGTTGGGACGAAAACGCAACCACCTCCCGATCGTGTCTGTCCTCTGTTGTGACTACAGAGTCTTGGGTGCTCCCTGTAAAACAGATTCCTTATTTTGTAAAGAAGCTAGGCCTGCCGGTTTTCCACCTGTCTCCTCCATGGCACCTGTGCCACTCGGGTACAGGCACAACAGGTGAGTCTCCCGTGGACACAGGGGAAACACCACCCCCGCCTTCCACGGAGCCAGGTGTCAGCAGGGACTGCCTGCACTGTCCTTACATCTCCTCCGGTTGTTTATCTCCTTGGTCCACATAGGAATGCTGGGCGCATGTCTCTTGCATCGTTTTCTAAGGAATTGAGAGCACGGGTCTCACCATCCGCCTGCTCCGTCAGCAGCGTCACGGCAGGACCAGATGGCCAGGCTGGCGTCGACAGCATCCTGCTCACCGGCACGAAGCACTCCCCACGCTTTCTTCTCGATCAGCAGCTTTGCCTTGAGAGTATCGTTACAAAGCTTAAGTGCTTTTGGTTTGTTCTAGAACTGTTGGGCCATATTTACACAGATGCAGCCAAGGTGTAGAACTCTTTGGAAATTTTGAACAAGCTGAGAGGACTTGTGGAGGTTTGAGTTCCCAGACTAGCTCTTCAGGAGCAGGTGTGAGCAAGTGTGAAGAAAGGGCTGAGCCTGACCATGTCTTACGTACCTGATCTTTTCTTTCTTCTTGCAGAAGAAAAAGATTCTTGGAAAAGAGAGCTGGTTCTTAGTTCCTACTGGAAAAAAATACCCTGCTGGGCCCTGGATGGGAGCCACTCTTTCCAGTGGAAACACTGACTTGCAGCACCACGGTCTATTGTAAAATCTGCAGAAACGTGGGTAAAAATCTCGCATCTGGTTTGAGATTTATCTCTGCTACCAGGTCAGCCTGTCTGCATTTTTCACTCTGGATGGTTGGTCATCCAGGGCTGGGAGCGGCCTCAAAGGATAAAAAAGAATTATTGGGAAAAATATCAAGAATGGATTTTCTTTTGCTGTCACAGTGTCTTATTAAAAAAATATTTTCTGAACAAGCTGGCAGAAATGAGGTAAATGTGAGTTGCTCTTGAGTATGTTCAAGAAGCAGCTTCTGGGGACCACAGTGCCTTGGCCATCTCATGATGAAACTCGTGAATTAGGCTTTGGTACAGCATGCATGCCTTAAATATGGGGCTTCTCCAAGACACAACTTTGTAAAGCCCATAGCACTGCTGAGGCAGCACATGAAGGCCCTGGCTCACCATCTCCCGGCATCGCTGTGTGCGCCCGAGCGAGGGGGCGGCTACAGAGCGTACGCTGGGGGACGCTCTGCTCTCCGCCCAGAACCGCCGGTCTTTTCTGTGGAGAAACTGTTCGACAGTCATGTCTGTACCCTCGCTCGTACCCTGTTCATCTCTGCAGGGGTTTATAGCCTGCGTACAGGCAGCTCACTTCCCCACCTGCTACTCTGTTCTAGTCCTGATCTTAAACAATTTCAACAGTGATTTTACCATCTCATGGTGTGCACGTAAGTGGCTACATCTATTCTGTGGAATGAAGGTATCTGAATGTGGCATGCAGATTCGAGAAAACTCCCTTACCTTGGCAGTGGAGGCTGGGATAAGTTGTGAACTGCACATATCTCTCTGACTTAAATAATAGTGGAGTATGCTTGTTAACACCTGCTCCATTGTGCTGCTGATGAGAGTCAACTTGGAATAACCCCTCTGAAGGTCAAGAAAGTGCTGCGTAATGTCACACTTGAGTCTCATGGGGGAGGTAAACTTGGTGAGGGGAGGGTTCTGGCATTGACTTAGAGTTTCCAGTTTGAGAACGCTTCTTGGAAGTATCTGCTGTGGACCAAGGTGCTCAGAGGCTGGTTTGGGGGCCACAGCACGACCCTGGCAGAATTGTGGACCCAGGGCCTCCAGGAGAGAGTCAAGAGGTGGTTGGGGAGATTTTGGGAGATGGTTCCTGTGGTCACCCTGCCTTGAATCTCCTCTGCTCCTCATCCACACTTTTCTTCACTTTTTTTCTCTCTGCCCCCACCCCCCCCATCCCGACTCCTCCAGCCATAGGTAACCACCCTCTACTCTCTTCTCCATGAATTTGCCCATTCTCAGGACCTCATATGGGCTTCCCAGGTGGCACTAGTGGTAAAGAACCTGCCTGCCAATGCAGAAGACACAAGACACGTGGGATTTGATTCCTGGGTGAGGAAGATCCCCTGGAGGAGGATATGGCAACCTACTCCAGTGCTCTTGCCTGGAGAATCCCACGAACAGAGGAGCCTGGTGGGCTACAGTCCACGGGGTTGCAAAGTCAGACACAACTGAAGTGACTTAGCACGCATGCAGGGCCTCATATATTGCAGGGAATCATGCAGTAGTCATCCATTTGTGTCTGGCTTATCTCACTGAGCATAATGATCAGGCTCATCCCTGTTGTGTCAGAACCTCATTCCGTTTTTGGCTGAAAATATCTCATGTGTGCATCACATCGTGTTTATCCGTGTACCTGTTGATGGACATGCGTTATTTACACGGCGTGCTGCTATGAACATTTGTGGACAAATATCTGTTCTGTCCATGCTCTCAACCCTCTTGGGTGTTCACCTATGAGTAAAATGGATCCATCTCGTGCTAGTGCTGTGTCTGACTTTCTGAAGGACCCTGACGCAATGGTCTCCAGGCCATGCTATACGCAGAATGCTGTGCTATCTGCTACGTGTGAAGAATGTGAGCTGTTGTTGCTGCTTGTTGTCATCCCCAAAGCAGGTATTCTGATATTTTATACAAGCTCATTATGGGAGGTGAGCTGAGAGCTTGGGGAAATCTTTTTGCCAAAGCTCTGTACATTTTGCTTTAGGTTTTGAAAAGTGAAAGTGAAAGTTGCTCAGTTGTATTTGACTCTTTCCAAACCCATGGACATAGTCCATGGAATTCTCTAGGCCAGAATATTGGAATGGGTAACCTTTCCCTTCTCCAGGGGATCTTCCCAATCCAGGGATCAAACCCAGGTCTCCCACACTGCAGGCGGATTCTTGACCAGCTGAGCCACAAGGAAAGCCCTGGTTTTGAAAAGACCACAGTAATATTCTTTAAAACATCTTAACATGACTACCTGTTTTTGGAGTGTGGGGGCAGGCTATGAAAGAATACATGAATTGTCTTAGTTCTGAATCTTGATTAATTAGTGAGGTCGTTTTGAGGAAACTACATCCATTTCAGTTGCCTACAAAATCTGCAGACTTCCTTTATGCTCACAGAGTTGCGTGTTTAAAGTATATGTTTAATTTCTTGTGATAATCTTTTATTTAAAAAATTATTCATACTTGGAGAAGTAATGATCATTTTAAAAGTGTTATCATTAAGAGAATACAGCCTTTGAAGTGAATTTTAAAGAAGTTTCACTGCTTAAGCAAAGATGTCTTTCTTCCAACTAACCTGAAACAATGCTCACTGCTTATCCTATATTATATCACGTGATGTTTGCTCACGATGACGTCTCCCAACTGTGTTTCTGAATGGTGAGGCTTTTCCAGATATTCAACCAAATAGCACTCTTGGGGGAGACTTTTAAATCAATGTATCATCTTATCAGGACCCTAAAGCCAGCAGAACACACAGGCATGACTTTCTTTTGTGGACAATTCTGTATTTCCTTTGCTCTTTGTGTTTCTTTCAACTTCTGGTCATTTTCCATCTTTCTTTGAAAGTTATTAAAGTTGTATGTGTGTGTGTGTGTATGGATATGAGAGTGTATGTGAATGAGTGTGTGTGAGAGCACACTAAACAAATGCTACATTGTTTCAGGGTTTTTAAATTTTTTTTTTTTTTTTTGCTGCTGAATTTTTTGCTGTATCATTATCCAATTGATCTTAATTATCTCCTGCTAAATTAAGTTTCTTTCAAGGGAGTTATCTCTAAGATAGTATTTCTTTCAACTAATCTTGGTATCTCTCTTAGGTTCTTTTATAAAGAAAAATATTTTCCATGCCAAAAGAGATTGGTAGAGAATGGGTTTCATTTTTTTCGCTAACTTGGGAATCATTTTGGCATAAGTAAACAAAGATGAAAAATAATCAGCCAAAGATTCCAGTCATTAATTAATTCACATTTTAAGGCCAAATTTGTAGAATTCCTTCTTCTGTGTCGAATAACAACAGAGCCACCCCCACCTTAATAACAAGGTAGGGGAACTTCAGTGGCAGAACCCAGCCCCGTGCCCAGGGTCCCTTCTGCTTTCTCTGCCACCAACCAGCCGTGGGCTTTTGATAAAGCTCAAGCCTCAGTGTCTTATTCTGTTAAATTAAGATGATTGACCAGAAGTCTCTACCATAGACTTCAGCTCTGAAATACCACCAGTCTCTGGTTACAATAGACCTCTCGGAGATACTGGGTTTTAGCTAATCAGCCTCTTAATCAGCTCTAGGTCACTGCAAAGACACTGAATTCCTTGTTTAGAAAAATGTTTACTGTAGCATGCCAAGAGAGCATGGATGAATAAGGGAATGGCTTCAACTTCTAATAAGGATTTTCATTGTTGTAGGACATCTAAGTTTAACCTTAAATTAAGAAAATATTTTACAGAATGGAGTGTTTTGCTTTAAATGTTTAGTTTTTTTCTGAAGCAGTTTTAAACCTGATTTTAGTAAATAGAGATGTGCAGTAGAAACAGAAATTTGTGAAAAATATTTATGTGGAAAGAATAGATTAAAATGTAGGGAAAGACCCAGTTCAGTAATGTGGCATTGTTGATCTCTCACTGTTATGTGGATTCTCAGAGTGTAGTGTGTAGATGTTGGAAAAATTGTGACCGTGGGGCACAGGCTGAGGCATGTATATACAGATACACCCTGCAAAGGGTATGTGCTTATCTTAAAGGAGTTTTTCTAATTTGTCACATTTTAGTGATAGGAGTAAGTCGATAGAGTAGCAAAGAGCAGCAGTGCTGACCTGTCCTTGGAGTTTTCAGGGAGGAAGGGAAATTGCTGAGACAGCGACTTCAGTAGGCAGGGGAGGAAGGCAAACTCAGGATGACATGGTGACATCTCAGCCAGGCGTCTTCAGGGCATTTGAAGACTTTAAATTGACCAGGGTGCACATGCATCAGCAGAATTAAATGGCAGGAGAAATCGCTGCCTTAAGAGATCAGCATTTTCAAGTCCACAGTAAGGATGGGAAGTATTTGCTAGCCGTCAAAACAGTTAACCCCAACATTTACTTCCTATTTGTTGTTCAGTTGCTCAGTCGTGTCCAACTCTTTTCGACCCCATGGGCTGCAGCATGCCAGGCTTCCCTGTCTTTTACTATCTCCCAGAGCTTGCTCAAACTCATGTCCATTGAGTCGGTGATGCCATCCAACTCTCTCATCCTCTGTCACCCCCTTCTCCTCTTGTCCTCAAACCTTCCAGGCATCAGGGTCTTTTCCAATGAGTCAGCTCTTTGCATCAGTTCAGTTCAGTTCAGTCTCTGAGTCATGTCCGACTCTTTGCGACCCCATGAGTCGCAGCATGCCAGGATTCCCTGTCCATCACCAACTCTGGGAGTTCACTCAGACTCACGTCCATCGAGTCAGTGATGCCATCCAGCCATCTCATCCTCTGTCATCCCCTTTTCCTCCTGCCCCCAATCCCTCCCAGCATCAGAGTCTTTTCCAATGAGTCAACTCTTCGCATCAGGTGGCCAAAGTACTGGAGCTTCAGCTTTAGCATCAGTCCTTCCAAAGAACACCCAGGGCTGATCTCCTTTAGAATGGACTGGTTGGATCTGCTTGCAGTCCAAGGGACTCTCAAGAGTCTTCTCCAACACCACAGTTCAAAAGCATCAGTTCTTCGGCGCTCAGCTTTCTTCACAGTCCAACTCTCACATCCATACATGACTACTGGAAAAGCCATAGCCTTGACTAGACGGACCTTTGTTGGCAAAGTAATGTCTCTGCTTTTCAATATGCTATCTAGGTTGGTCATAACTTTCCTTCCGAGGAGTAAGCGTCTTTTAATTTCATGGCTGCAATCACCATCTGCAGTGATTTTGGAGCCCCCAAAAATAAAGTCTGTCACTGTTTCCACTGTTTCCCCATCTATTTCCCATGAAGGGATGGGACCAGATGCCATGATCTTTGTTTTCTGAATGTTGAGCTTTAAGCCAACTTTTTCACTCTCCTCTTTCACTTTCATCAAGAGGCTTTTTAGTTCCTCTTCACTTTCTGCCATAAGGGTGGTGTCATCTGCATATCTGAGGTTATTGATATTTCTCCCGGCAGTCTTGATTCCAGCTTGTGCTTCTTCCAGCCCAGCGTTTCTCATGATGTACTCTGCATAGAAGTTAAATAAGCAGGGTGACAATATATAGCCTTGATGTACTCTTTTTCCTATTTGGAACCAATCTGTTGTTCCATGTCCAATTCTAACTGTTGCTTCCTGACCTGCATATAGGTTTCTCAAGAGGCAGGTCAGGTGGTCTGGTATTCCCATCTCTTCCAGAATTTTCCACAGTTTATTGTGATCCACACAGTCAAAGGCTTTGGCATAGTCAAGAAAGCAGAAATAGATGTTTTTCTGGAACTCTCTTGCTTTTTCCATGATCCAGCGGATGTTGGCAATTTGATCTCTGGTTCCTCTGCCTTTTCTAAAACCAGCTTGAACATCTGGAAGTTCACGGTTCATGTATTACTGAAGCCTGGCTTAGAGAATTTTGAGCATTACTTTACTAGCGTGTGAGATGAGTGCAATTGTGCGGTAGATTGAGCATTCTTTGGCATTGCCTTTCTTTGGGATTGGAATGAAAACTGACCTTTTCCAGTTCTGTGGCCACTGATGAGTTTTCCAAATTTGCTGGCAAATGAGTGCAGTACTTTCACAGCATCATCTTTCAGGATTTGAAAGAGCTCAACTGAATTCCATCACCTCCAGTAGCTTTGTTCGTAGTGATGCTTTCTAAGGCCCACTCGACTTCACATTCCAGGATATCTGGCTCTAGGTGAGTGATCTATCATGACTATCTTGGTTGTGAAGATTTTTTTTGTAGAGTTCTTCTGTGTATTCTTGCCACCTCTTCTTAATATCTTCTGCTTCTGTCAGATCCATACCATTTCTGTCCTTTATCGAGCCCATCTTTGCATGAAATGTTCCCTTGGTATCTCTAATTTTCTTGAAGAGATCTCTAGTCTTTCCCATTTTGTTCTTTTCCTCTATTTCTTTGCACTGATCACTGAAGAAGGCTTTCTTATCTCTCCTCGCTATTCTTTGGAACTCTGCATTCAGATGCTTATATTTTTCCTTTTCTCCTTTGTTTTTTGCGTCTCTTCTTTTCACAGCTATTTGTAAGGCCTGCCCAGACAGCCATTTTGCTTTTTTGCATTTCTTTTCCATGGGAATGGTCTTGATCCCTGTCTCCTGTACAATGTCACGAACCTTAGTCCATAGTTCATCAGGCACCCTATCTATCAGATCTAGTCCTTGAAATCTATTTCTCACTTCCCTGTGTAGTCATAAGGGATTTGATTTAGGTCATACCGGAATGGTTGACTGGTTTTCCCTACTTTCTTCAATTTAATTCTGAATTTGGCGATAAGGAGTTCATGATCTGAGCCACAGTCCGCTCCCAGTCTTGTTTTTGGTGACACTATAGAGCTTCTCCATCATGGGCTGCAAAGAATATAATCAGTCTGATTTCTGTGTTGACCATCTGGTGATGTCCATGTGTAGAGTCTTCTCTTGTGTTGTTGGAAGAGGGTGTTTGCTATGACCAGTGCGTTCTCTTGGCAAAACTCTATTAGTCTTAGCCCTGCTTCATTCCGTATTCCCAGGCCAAATTTGCCTGTTACTCCAGGTGTTTCTTGACGTCCTACTTTTGCATTCCAGTCCCCTCTAACGAAAAGGACATCTTTTTTGGGTGTTAGTTCTAAAAGGTCTTGTAGATCTTCATAGAACCATTCAACTTCAGCTTCTTCAGTGTTACTGGTTGGGACATAGGCTTGGATCACTGTGGTATTGAACGGTTTGCCTTGGAAATGAACAGAGATCATTCTGTAGTTTTTGAGATTGCATCCCGGTACTGCATTTCGGACTCTTTTGCTGACCATGATGGCTACTCCATTTCTTCTAAAGGATTCCTGCCCACAGTAGTAGACATAATGGTCATCTGAGTTAAATTCACCCATTCCAGTCCATTTTAATTCGCTGATTCCTAGAATGTCGACGTTCACTCTTGCCATCTCCTGTTTGACCACTTCCAATTTGCCTTGATTCATGGACCTGACATTCCAGGTTCCTATGCAATATTGCTCTTTATAGCATCGGACCCTGCTTCTATCACCAGTCACATCCACAGCTGGGTATTGTTTTTGCTTTGGCTCCAAGCCTTCATTCTTTCTGGAGTTATTTCTCCACTATTGTCCAGTAGCATATTGGGCACCTACCGACCTGGGGAATTCCTCTTTCAGTATCCTATCATTTTGCCTTTTCATACTGTTCATGGGGTTCTCAAGGAAAGAATCCTGAAGTGGTTTGCCATTCCCTTCTCCAGTGGACCACATTGTGTCAGACCTCTCCACCATGACCCACCCATCTTGGGTGGCCCCACATAGCATGGCTTAGTTTCATTGAGTATCCGTGTGATTAGATTGACTAGTTTTCCATGATTATGGTTTCAGTGTGTCTGCTCTCTGATGCCCTCTCGCAACATCTATCGTCTTATTTGGGTTTCTCTTACCTTGGCCATGCGGTATCTCTTCATGGCTGCTCCAGCAAAGCGCAGCTGCTGCTCCTTACCTTGGACGAGGGGTATCTCTTCATAGCCGCCCCTCCTGACCATGAACGTGGAGTAGCTCCTCTTGGCCCTCTTGCACCCACACAGCCACCACTCTTTGGATGTTGGGGTTGCTCCTCCTGGCTGCTGCCCCTGGCCTTGGTCTGATACTTTGCATCTGGTAGGCAAAATATTGGAGCTTCAGCTTCAGCATCAGTCCTTCCAATGAATGTTCAGGGTTGATTTCCTTTAGGATTGAATGGTTTGATCTCCTTGCAGTCCAGGGGACTCTCAACAGAATTCTCCAGCACCACAGCTCGAACGCATCAATTCTTCAGTGCTCCACCTTCTTTATGGTTCAACTCCCTAATTTCACATATGTTTAAAATGCAGATCATTGCTAGATTTTTAAATGACACAACTCTCTGTCTCTGCCCTGGAGTTGAAGGGCCCAGGTCTGGACCTCACCTGATCCTTGTGCATCAACCCTAGCAAGCTGGGGACCCTCGAGGTAGGACTGGGGGTTGACCTGGTAAGGGGGTGGGGACTGGCAGCTGGCGCCCCATATCCCAGCAGGTATGAGCCAACATAGCAAGTCACTTTCAGATAGATGATTGAGTGTGATCATTTTTGATGAGTTTTAAATGCTCAGCCTGTCCTTGGGGAAAGCTACTTCATAATTGATGAACGGTATTGCATCTTTCCTCTGCTGTATTCTCCCCCCTCCTCCCACGTCAGTCCATTTGTGTGTGTGTGTGAGTTGCTTACTATTTAGGTCTCTGTCAGTCAGTTCATTTCAGTTCAATTGCTCAGTCGTATCTAACTCCTTGCAACCCTGTGGACTGCAGCATGTCAGGCCTCCCTGTCTATCGCCAACTACCAGAGTTTACTCAAACTCATGTCCACTGAGTTGGTGAGGCCATCCAACCATCTTATCCTCTGTTGTGCCCTTCTCCTCCTGCCTTCAATCTTTCCCAGTACCAGGGTCTTTTCTAAGGACTGAGCTCTTTGCATCAGGTGGCCAAAATATTAGAGTTTCAGTGTCAGCATTTGCCTGTCCAATGAATATTCAGGACTGATTTCCTTTAGGATGGACTGGTTGGATCTCCTTGCAGCCCAAAGGACTCTCAAGAGTCTTCTCCAACACCACAGTTCAAAAGCATCAATTCTTTGGCTCTCAGCTTTCTTTATGGTCCAACTCTCACATCCATACATGACTACTGGAAAAACCGTAGCTTTGACTAGATGAACCCCATGCTGGGTCTTTAATAGCAGGTTTCTATCCCCGATAACTCTGCTCTTGTCCTGTGTCTTATCCACCTGGGGCACTCCGTCTGCCCACATGATCACCGCTCTCTGGCCTTGCCTGGTGGTTTCTTCACGCTGAGATCCCCAGTGTTGCTGGAGGCCTTTTATTGTTGCTCAGGGCCTGGAACACACCGGCTTCCACCTACACCCACCTTCTCCCAGTGTACTCACTAATTCATCCATTATTTATCAAACGCTTACTGAGTCAGGTATTTGCCCTTACTTTCTCATTGTTTTGCTCTCTGGTTACCTATTGTCCTGCAACTATCCTATTTCACTATGTCTTTCCTGCTATCTTAGGTCCTGGTGGTAAGAACAATGCTGGGTTCACCACCATCTTGGTAGCCTCCAGTTCACTAAACACTCTTCAGTATACCATAATGTTTTTGTCTTCCTCTGACTTGAGTAATAATGCTGAACTTTTTTAAAACTTAAACCTTTTAAAACTCATAATATTATTTATTCATTTACTTGGAAAAGACCCTGGTCCAGGGAAAGATTGAGGGGAGAAAGAGAAGGGAAAGGCAGAAGATGAGGTGGTTGGACAGCATCATCAACTCAATGGACATGAATTCGAGCAAAGAGATAATGTAGGACAGGGAAGATAGTGAAGGATAGGGAAGCCTGGCGTGCTGCAGTCCTTGGGGTCGAAAGAGGCAGACACAATTGAGTGACTGAATAACAACAGCTTATTTCACTATAAAATTTTTAAATTATGCTGAAAAATATAGTAAATAATACTTTTGTTGTCATTATTCAGTCGCTCAGTCGTGTCTGACTCTTTGTGATCCCATGGACTGTAGCGTACCAGGCTTCCCTGTCCTTCACTGTTTCCTGGAGTTTGCTTAAACTCATGTCCATTGAGTTGGTGATGCCATCCAAGCCTCTCATCCTCTGTTGACCCCCATCTCCTTTTGCCTTCATCTTTCCCAGCATCAGGGTCTTTCCCAATGAGTTGGCTCTTCACATCAGGTGGCCAAAGTACTGGAGCTTCAGCTTCAGCATGAGTCCTTCCAATGAATATTCAGTGTTGATTTCCTTTAGGATTGACTGGTTTGATCTCCTTGCTGTCTGAGGACTCTTAAGAGTTTTCTCCAGCACCACATTTGGAAAGCATCGATTCTTTGGTGCTCAACCTTCTTTATGGTCCAACTCTCACATCCATACAAGACTACTGGAAAAACATAGCTTTGACTATATGGACCTTTGTTGGCCAGGTGATGTTTCTGCTTTTTAATATGCTGTCTGGTTTGTCATAGCTTTTCTTCTAAGGAGAAAGTATCTTTTGATTTCATGGCTGCAATCACCATCTGCAGTGATTTTGGAGCCCAAGAAAATAAAGTCTTTCACTGTTTCCTCTTTTTTCTTCTATTTGCCGTGAAGTGATGTGACTGGATGCTTTAGTTTTTTGAATGTTTAGTTTTAAACCAGCTTTTTCACTCTCCTCTTTCACTTTCATCAAGAGGCTTTTTAGTTCCTCTTCACTTTCTGCCAAAAGTGGTGTCATCTGCATATCTGAGGTTCTTGATATTTCTTCTGGCAATCTTTATTCGAGCTTGTAATTTATCCAGCCTTCTTTATGGTCCATCTCTCATGACTACTGGAAAAACCATAGTCATGGTTTGACCATACAGACTTCTGCTGACAAAGTGGTGTCTCTGCTTTTTAATATGCTGTCTAGGTTTGTCATAACTTTCCTTCCAAGGAGCAAGTGTCTTTTTAATTTCATGGCTGCAATCACTATCCACAGTGATAATACTATACTTTAGATCAGTTTAGTTCATTTCAGTCGCTCAGTTGTGTTCGACTCTTTGAGACCCCATGAATTGCAGCATGCCAGACCTCCCTGTCCATCACCATCTCCCAGAGTTCACTCAAACTCAGGTCCATCAAGTCGGTGATGCCATCCAGCCATCTCATCCTCTGTCGTCCCCTTCTCCTCCTGCCCCAAATCCCTCCCAGCATCAGTCTTTTCCAATGAGTCAACTCTTCGCATGAGGTGGCCAAAGTACTGGAGTTTCAGCTTTAGCATCAGTCCTTCCAAAGAACACCCAGGACTGATCTCCTTTAGAATGGACTGGTTGGATCTCTTTGCAGTCCAACGGACTCTCAAGAGTCTTCTCCAACACCACAGTTCAAAAGCAGCAATCATTCGGCGCTCAGCTTTCTTCACAGTCCAACTCTCACATCCATATATGACTACTGGAAAAGCCATAGCCTTGACTAGACGGACCTTTGTTGGCAAAGTAATGTCTCTGCTTTTCAATATGCTATCTAGGTTGGTCATAACTTTTCTTCCAAGGAGTAAGCGTCTTTTAATTTCATGGCTGCAATCACCATCTATGGTGATTTTGGAGCCCCCCAAAATAAAGTCTGACCCTGTTTCCACTGTTTCCCCATCTATTTCCCATGAAGTGATGGGACCAGATGCCATGATCTTTGTTTTCTGAATGTTGAGCTTTAAGCCAACTTTTTCACTCTCCTCTTTCACTCTCATCAAAAGGCTTTTTAGTTCCTCTTCACTTTCTGCCATAAGGGTGGTGTCATCTGCATATCTGAGGTTATTGATATTTCTCCCGGCAATCTTGATTCCAGCTTGTGCTTCTTCCAGCCCAGCATTTCTCATGATGTGCTCTGCATATAAGCTAAATAAGCACTGTGACAATATATAGCCTTGACGTACTCCTTTTCCTATTTGGAACCAATCTGTTGTTCCATGTCCAATTCTAACTGTTGCTTCCTGACCTGCATATAGGTTTCTCAAGAGGCAGGTCAGGTGGTCTGGTATTCCCATCTCTTCCAGAATTTTCCACAGTTTATTGTGATCCACACAGTCAAAGGCTTTGGCATAGTCAAGAAAGCAGAAATAGATATTTTTCTGGAACTCTCTTGCTTTTTCCATGATCCAGCGGATGTTGGCAATTTGATCTCTGGTTCCTCTGCCTTTTCTAAAACCAGTTTGAGCATCTGGAAGTTCATGGTTCACATATTGCTGAAGCCTGGCTTGGAGAATTTTGAGCATTACTTTACTAGCGTGTGAGATGAGTGCAATTGTGTGGTAGTTTGAGCATTCTTTGGCATTGCCTTTCTTTGGGATTGGAATGAAAACTGACCTTTTCCAGTCCTGTGGCCACTGCTGAGTTTTCCAAATTTGCTGGCATATTGAGTGCAGCACTTTCACAGCATCATCTTTCAGAATTTGAAATAGCTCAACTGGAATTCCATCACTTCCACTAGCTTTGTTCGTAGTGATGCTTTCTAAGGCCCACTTGACTTCACATTCCAGGACTAGACCATTCAGGTATGATCAAAATTAAATCCCTTATGATTATACAGTGGAAGTGAGAAATAGATTTAAGGGACTAGATCTGATAGATAAGAGTGCCTGATGAACTATGGACTGAGGTTCGTGACATTGTACAGGAGACAGGGATCAAGACCATCCCCATGGAAAAGAAACGCAAAAAAGCAAAATGGCTGTCTGGGGAGGCCTTACAAAGAGCCGTGAAAAGGAGAGAAGCGAAAAGCAAAGGAGAAAAGGAAAGATATAAGCATCTGAATGCAGAGTTCCAAAGAATAACAAGAAGAGATAAGAAAGCCTTCCTCAGCGATCAATGCAAAGAAATAGAGGGAAACAACAGAATGGGAAAGACTAGAGATCTCTTCAAGAAAACTAAAGATACTTTAGTAAATAATACTAAGTAATAGTAGTCGTCAAAAACTGTATCTTTGTGGTATCTTCCACCAAACTTTGTCTGAAGTGCTTTACTACGTTTCCTATAGGCTTTCATCCTGTATTATAGTTTCTACAATATTATTTAGAGAAATTATTGTCAACAGAGTTGAGGGCCCCGTGCACCCCTCCCTGACCCCACCTCTCCTTCTGTCTCCCCAGAGGAAGCAGAGTCTGAGTCTACCGTTTGGTGTTCTCTGGTGGGGTTTTAGGCTTTTACCCTCTGTGAATGTAGTTTTACACTTTAGTTTGGCATATTTGTAAATATATAAAAATGATGTGATGCTCTCTGTGTACTTTTGCAGCTTGACGCTCTTGGTGTTGGGATGTTGGTGCAGTCCACGCTGGCTGATGTTGCTGGTTCTCTCTGATTGTGAAGGGGCATCCCTTCTGTGAACAGACCTGCACACCATTGGTCAGTGCCTCTGCAGATGGGCATTTAGTATATTTGCCATTGCAAACAGTGTGGCAGTTGACATTCCTGTACGAACTCTGTTTGCACATGTGGAAGGGCTGGCTCGAAAGGGGAGGTGTGTCTTCAGCTCTCCTAGTGCTGTTTTATAAAAACCATATCTGATACTTTTTGTTTCTTAACTAGCAAATTAAGCCTATTTCTATGAGTGTGTGTATGCTCAGTTGTGTCCAACTCTTTGCGGCCTGCCAGGCTCTTCTGTCCATGGAATTCTCCAGACAAGAACACTGCAGTGGGTTGCCATTTCATACTCTAAGGAATCTTGCAACCCAGGGTTTGAACCCGTGTCTCTGGCGGCTCCTGAACTGTCAGGCAGGTTCTTTACTACTAGCGCCACCTGGTAAGTCCCTTGGATTTTCCTAGACCCAGAAAAAAGATGCCAAAAATATCTTGATGTGTTTAGAGAACTAGGGATTAAATAATGGAAGAGCACTTTCATCAATAGTCTATGTTTTTTGGTCTGTTTGAAAACTGAATGTGGCCGGGTGAACCCCCTGGTTTGTCTGTTGGGGCCTCCATGGGGAGGTGTCCTGAGTGGTGCCATCCAGCCGGGGCTGCCTCTCACCTACTTCTGGCAGGACCTCTCGGGACTCTCTGGGGTAGGTCCCTGTCACAGGCCTTTGCTTGTGGGGCCTCCGTGTCTGTTCAGGCTTTACTGACTTCAGAGCAGCTTCATGAACAGCATGGGCAAGGCTGTGTTGGTGGTGCTGGGCTGTATGCTGGGCCTGGGGAGCCATGACCCTTGGTCCACAGCCTGGCTGTCTCTCTCTTTGTCTGGGAAGGAGAACCCTGGGGTGTGTGTCTGCAGGCTTCAGGGGCTCAATGGGCAGCTGGTGGGAGTAGGCCTGGCCAGTGCTCCTTCAGGAGAGCAGAGCCTCATTTGTGTGTCAGGAGTTGTTCCAGGCACTGGAAGCCCCTCCTGAGGAGAGGTCCACGCAGCTCAGAGGGGACGGACAGCACTGATGTCCAAGCATCTTCAGCTGCTGGCATGACCTGTACCCAGACGCCCAAGTCTAACTCTGGCTGTGCCACTCAGTCCTTACGATCTGGGAGATCGGCCGTCTCTCCCTCACCTGCTTCTGTGAGTGTGAAGCCGGTTCAAGTCAGGTGCCTGAAGCGGTTTCTGGGGCTCAGGGGTCGTCAGTGCGCGTGGGCTCTGATGGCTGAGGCCCCTTCCGACTCCCTGGTCAGTGACCATGTGGGGATGGCACACTGCCTTGGCCAGGGTTGGGTGGTCCTTGTGGAGCATTCGGGAGATGTCATGATGAAAATCTCAAACCTAAAGCACCACGTGTGGTGAGCAACAGCACACTCTGGAAAGAGTAGGAGATGCAGACAAGCACAGGACGTGTCTCCTGCCTTCAGGGCCCACATTCTGGCCAGAAGATGTGGTGCGTGAAGTGGTAACTAGCAGCTGAACATGCTGTGTGACCCAGTGCCTCATGGGTGGCCTAGGAAATCAGACGGTGTGGGAACCACTTCCAGGTGGACAAGGCTCCTCGCGGGGGCAGGATGAGTCAGTTGACAGGCTCTGGCAAGTGACGGTCGATAGCTGACAACTTGATATCTCAGGGGTTAAACTCCAGGTGGGGCCCGCGGGTGGGTTACTGCTCAGCTGGTCATGACCTCCAGGATCAGGACCCATTTGAGCAGGTCTCCTTTTAGCACCCAGGCTGCGGAAATGGCCCTCCAGAGGTGGGCAGAAGGACTGGACCAGTAGGTAATGATGCCTGAGAGCATGGCTCAGAGCTGGACCTGCCTGCTTTCTCTGCTGGCCGGTGATAAGCCACATGGCCAAGCTTGCTGTGGGATGGGAAAGCTTGCTCTGTCCATGGCAAGCCTGGGTGAGCGTGGGAAAGAAGGAACAGTAGTGAGCGAGCAGTACAGGCCACACGACTGCTTTCAAGTGTGAGTATCAGCCATTTGGCGTTTGATTCGCTGCCAGGTGTCTTGAAGGAGAGAGTCCCAGAGGTCACCCTACACATGACGGGGGCGTTGGTGGGTGTGGGTGATTCTCTCACGACCCCCAGGTTGAAATCGGGACCTCATCAGATTCACTGTGGCCCACACAGCGCTCACCTGGTCTACCTGGAGATGGGCTGAGACACTAGGAGAACAGTCCCTGCCCCCAGCAGCTCCTGGGCTGGGAAGGGCTATGATGGGGCCAGAACCGAGGTCTCCTTCCCTCTGCTTGGCTGCGGGAAGTAGACTGCTCCCAAACATGGCTCTGGAGACCTGTGGTCTGTTGAGCACCATGAATAACACTGTGGTTCCCCAAGGCCAGGGTGCTGGCTGTGGTCGGCTTCGTGACAAGACCCCCAGGAGGGGTCAGGGGATCCTCAGGTGTGGTGCCCTCCCTGGAGGCTCTTTCAGCACCCTGGTCACAGACAGTGTTATTCTCACAGCCACGCCTCTGCGATGAAAGATACTAGGAGGTCACATCCTGCCTTCAGTCTTCAGGCAGGTGATACCTCCAGACAGCAGCACCCAGATGCCACGAACTTGAGTCAAGGTCAGGAGAGTTCCCCTGCTCCCTGGCCTCACCTCCAACTGGTTCCCCAGGGGGTAGGATGTATAAACACAGTGTAAACTAGTGTTCGTTATTTGCTCAACACTGTTAGTGCCTCCACATCTTCACAGTGTTATACTTGTCTCATAGCATTTACTTCTAGGAATATCCCATGGGAGAGGGATCGTGGTTCCCTTAAGGAGATTTGCAGAGGGTAAATGTCTCAGTCAGTTCACCTCCAGAGGTAGGGCTCCTGACCACCACTTTTTCTTCCTTTTATTTAAATCAGTGGTTGTTAATTTGGAGCAGGGCTAGACCTTCCTGAGAATCAGACATCAGCTTCAGACCTGTCTTGAACAACGTGTAAACACACAAGCACAATTTGCAGAAGATGTCAAGGTATTCACTGATCTTTTAATAAACGGAATTAACTTATAAACCATATATAGATTTTTGGAAGAAAAGATGAGATCCTATGAAAGCAAAGTTGCCTTGCTCTTTGAGACTAAATGTGTGGGCAGTATAATTCACACATGTGCACACACCCATGTACATGCATGCATACATGTGCACATGGACACACACACACACATACACACACACACACACACACACAGAGCCCTGCTCTTGGACTGGCTGATGTTCAGAGTGAGTGTAGAGAGGGTCTCCCTCACCTTGACCCCTCCAGATGCTCAGCCTCTCCATCCCCTCATTTTACTCAAGACGACGAACCCCAAGGCCAGGCTGATAGAAACTATTACGAGGACATCATACTTGAGAAGATGCCAGTTCTTCCCCATTGAAGCTGAGTCATATGTGTCAAGAAAATCCCCTCTCAGGGCATTTTGGCCAAATTCAAATAGGTCAGAGTCCCAGAAAGATTAATTAACTGCAGGCACTGTTTCTTGGCTGAGGCAAGCATGGAACCCATTATTCCCTTAATAAGGCAGTTTCCTCGGTGAACCATGGGAGCTTGGACAGGCTCAGGGGAGAAACAAAAGGGCATTTTTAATTGAAGTGTCATATGGTCTTTCCTAATGTCTTCGCTACCCCCAAAATCATAACATCATCTAGAAAGGGACTGGCTTAAACCTTTATGTGTCATCTGTAGAAAACGAATGTTGCTTGTCTTCGGTCTTGACAGTCTGGGTGAAACACATTTTATTTCCCCTTGCTGGGTCATGTTTAACGTGGCAACCCACTGTTATAATCAGTGAAGATGTTGGGATGATAAAAATGGATAATCCTCACACCTGGTGACAATTCGATAAAGACAAGTGAGATAAATCAAGCTCCTTCAGAGAACCCCATGCATCCTGGAGGGGGCCTTTGGGTGTTCATTTCAAAGAGGGAAATGGAAGCACCACTGGAGAGTGGCCCGGGAGTGTCAGCAAGGTGGCCTGGTCCCCAGAGTCGGTCACCGATGTTCAGGGAATCTTCCCATGTCCACAACCCTCCTGTCCTATGCCGGGCTCTGTCCTGGGTCCTAGTGACACAGCCGTAGGCGAGACGAACATGATGCTCTCCGTCCTTCATGGAGTCATGTGGAGCTTGCCTTGCTGGACCAAAACGGGCCCATGAGATGCCACTGAACACGGACCAGTTTGGGTGAACACATTTTACTTCCTCAAGAAATAGCTCCTAGAGGAAACCACCTGTATTCTAGTGGCCGGAGAAGGACTTGAAATTCTCAGGGAGGAAGAGAAGAGGGAGGGAGGATTTCTGAGCAGATGGGGCCGCCTCAACAGAGGCCCTGAGACTGCAAACACACACAAGGTGTGTGTGTGGTCAATGCAGTAGCACAGATTGGCTGCCTCACTGAGAAGGAAACAGATGAGGCTGGGAGCAGGGGAGGGGCTGCGGCATGGAAAGCTGGAAAGGACATGCCAGGTGAGGCGTTACTGCTGAGTCCCTGAGCCTCCAGAAGCTGGGTTGTGATGTCTGTTGAGCACAGTGGTCTGGATAGCAAAGAGGCCATCTGTCTATGGCCTCACACTTAGTTCTGGGACTTTGTTCTGGGTTACAAGTTGGGAGTGTCAGCATTCGGGTGGAATTGAAGACATGAGACTGGGTGAAGTCCCAGGAGAAAAGGTCAGGGGTGAGCTCTGGGGCTCTGGAGTTCTCCAGGCTGGGGAGATGACTGGGAGCAGGCAGAGGGGACAGGGAAGAGCCCAGAAGGGGACAGGCCAGCCTGAGTCCTGGGAGTCAAGTGAAGGGCCAGGGGTGGCCGACAAGGGGTGTGTAGGAGCCCGCCTGGCCCTGGGTCCTTACACACGTTTGTGACAGTGTCACGATGCTCGAGGAGGTCTACTGGGCAGAGGGAGCATGAGGCCCCGGGAGAAGACACTGACCTGATCAGTGGCTCTTGGGTTCTGAGCTGGAATTGCCCCCAGGCCTCGGGGTTTCAGCGCTGCTGACCTTTAACTCTCTGTCCTGCCCCCTGACTGAGGGTGGCCCCGTGGGTCCAGTGTGTGGCTAGAGGCTCTTGGGGAGTCCGCCAGGTGGCTGCAAGTGAGCTGAGGGAGAGACAGGGGGCCTGGGGTGCCCGATGGAAAGGGGGGTGGTGGATACGGATAGGACCTGCACCCAAGCAGCTTGGTGGAGGGACCTGGGAGCAGCCGTATGGCCCCAGGGTGGTGAGAGGGTGTTTCCAATGGGAGAAATATGGTCTGTCTGCAGGCTGGCGGGATGGAGGGGACAGGCGGTATCCTAGATGAAGGGGTCAGGCCCAACTTCAGGGCTGAATAACTCTGCACTACAGCTTGCTTTCTGTTTTCTCTGCTGGAGCCCTGACCATGGGGTCACCCGTGTGTGTGTCTATGTGTTTATGTATGTCTCTCTGTGTGTGTGGGTATATGTGTGTCTATATGTATATGTGTGTCTCTGTGTGTGTCTATGTATGTGTGTCTGTGTGTACATGTGTGTGTATCTGTGTCTGTGTGTATATGTGTGTGACCACCTCAGGGCCCGTGGGCCAGTGGGGCTGCCCTCAGGGGTTGTGGGGGGCATCCCAGTGCCCCAGGCCCGCGGCTTCTTGGACAGAGTGGGCTGGCTCCAGGAGGCCTCTGCCCACACCCTCCCCTGAAGACCCTCCTGCCCTGGGTGCCGAGGGGGTGCAGAGGGAGAAGGTGGGACAGGGAACTGCTTTGAAGCCTCACATGCCTCCAGCATGGCTGCCCTGCAGGTCTGCATGCAGGGCGCTCAGGGTCTTCACTGAGAGGACACTGCCTCCTGGGCCAGGCCAGGGGCTCTGGGAGAGGCAGCCCCTCCATTCTGCCCAGGCTGGGGGTGTTTCTGAAGCTACAGAGTGAGGGGGCCGAAGCAACCCCCCTGCAAGCCTGGGGCTCCCCTACCAGCCAGCATGGACTTCAGGGCCTCTGTGTAAGGGTGGGGAGTGGTCCCCAACCACAGGTTTGGGGGCAGAGCTTGTGCTTGTTTATAAAAATACCCCCCATGTTTCTCGAAGCATCACACATGCACTTGATCACACCACCACCCACCCCGGGGGCAGGCTCCTCTCTCTCTCTGTGTTTCTCTGTTTCTCACACACACCCAAACATACACAGACACACATACATAGACACACACACATACACACATATACATATAGACACACATACACACAGACACACATATACACATAGACATGTGGACACACATACACACATACATATAGACACACAGACACACACATATACACACATGCACACACACACATACACACAGATACATATACACACAGACATACATATGCACACAGACATACATATGCACACAGACA
>NW_024070208.1:34399173-34454256 GCF_014754425.2 Oryx dammah | reverse complement strand
ACCCCAGCCCCACTGTGTGCAGTGGAGAACTGCCCAGGAGACCTCAGCATCACTTCCAGTTTAGAGAAATTGTGATGTCATGGAAAATCAAGGTGTGCACAGCACCCCAGAGACAGTGGTGGAAGCACCTGGAGTCAGAAGCACTTCCCTGGCTGCTGCTGCACCTGTGACCACCCTCCAGCACCTGCCTGGCTGCCATGTTTGCTCAGAGAGCTCCTTCAGCTCCAAGAAGAGTTGATGAGCTATATCTGTTGTGGAGCCATGTCTGTCTGATCGAGGATCCAATGTAAATGATTATTAGGACAAGGCAGTGCAAGGCAGCCTGCACACCCAGGGCCCCGCATGCACAGCTTGGGTCGCTGATGCAGGACACTGTTGAAGGGAACCCACTGTGGTTGGACCCCAGGACTGATCATGTGGGCCAGTGTATCTCTAACATCCAGACAGATCTACATTTTAAAATCTTATTTACAGTTTGCTGTATTTAGTCATGATTGTTCTAACTTCACTGCTGTTGTCTACGTAAGTTTATTAACTGTATTTTCTTAGCTATACTTTGTGTACCTTTCCAGGGTAACGCACTAAATAAAGAAAAGAACTTGAGAAACTAAAGCTTCTAAGAATGAGTCATTCCCTGGTTATCAAACCTAATCCTGTGCCAGCGTGGATGCCATGTTCACGGTTAACCTCATAGAGAAGCAAGCTATTCCTCTCTCATTTCTTTAAAGAGGGTGCAGTCCATTTCTTCCAAGGCAAATAATCTAAAATAAAGACAATTTAGCTGGATGACAAAAGATAGTTATGGACTTCCCTGGTGGTGCAGAGGATGAGAACCTGCCTGCCAATGCAGGGGATACTGCCTACAGATGCAGGTTCCCAGTTTGTGGTGCAGGAAGATTCCACACGCCTGGAAGCTAGAGTGCACACTCTAGAGTCCGAGAGCAACAGTTACTGAGTCCACGTGCTGCAGCAACTGAAGCCCATGCAGCTAGAGCCTGTGCTTCACAAGAGAAGCCATTGCAATGAGAAGCCCGGGGACTGCAGCTAGAGAAAGCCCTCATGTGGCAACAAAGATCTAGCGCAGCCAAATATTTTTGAATGTTTTTAAAAATAGTTATGCTTTATCATTTCTACAAATCCTGCCCTTCTCCAGAGGGGTCTTGATAAAATTTATGTGAAAAAAGCATATGATCGACCCATTAAAGGGAGAATGAGATAGGAGGGAAAGCCACAGCAAATACAATAATATTAACATGTAACATTGTTCCTATAATTGAATCCAAAACATGACTGAGCTTTCTGGAGGCCAAAGCAAAAGTGGAAACAAGAGAAATATGTAAAGCAGCGGACAGAAAAATGTGATTTTTTACAGATTTACTATCCTGAAAGAATCGGTGTATGTAAGGATGGCTTTAAGTGAAGAAATGGTGCA
This sequence comes from Oryx dammah, assembly GCF_014754425.2. Classification (NCBI taxonomy): domain Eukaryota; kingdom Metazoa; phylum Chordata; class Mammalia; order Artiodactyla; family Bovidae; genus Oryx; species Oryx dammah. Next base: position 34,452,824 of record NW_024070208.1, on the reverse strand, counting down.
CAGTATCCTCCAAAAGAGTTTTCACACAAACTAATGGGGGTAAGAATTATATTCCAGCACAATCCAGAAAGGTAACCAATTCCCAGAAAGGCTAGGTCAGCCTGAGAGAGCTTGTGAAGAAAAACTCAGAAATTCCAGCAAATGGAGGCATGGGATTTAGGCGCCGGTTTTTTCTACGTCCTTCTGCCTGGAGTCAGGTGTGGATGCTGAAAACAGCTTGTTCCCATATAATCTCAGATGGGATTGGTCAAAACAGGAGCCTGCAAGAATTCAGCATCTCCGATTTGAAATTATCCAAATAGATGCTTTTCATGGGCCGTGTGTCTGGCCCCTTAACAAGTACTGGGGCTCACATGCCAGGTTATTTAAGCATGTCCTCTGGCATTTCCGTGTGCCAACAGGGGACATCAAAACTGTACATGTGTGATACAGCTTGATTTCATCATTTCACCTCTGAACTGAATTTTGAGCAGATGTGTATAGCTGTCTTTTTTTTTTAAGTTAAAAAGCAACGAAAAATGCTGTGGTTTTGAAATTAAGTGAGCCCTTGAAAAATATCAGCTTTGTTTGGCTTCAGGGTTTGTTTTTTCCTATACTCTAAGTTTCTCTTCTTGGCAGCAAAATATCTAATTGAAAACTCAGCACGCCCACTGCCTCCCCACTCTTTTAAAAAAAAATCTGTGGAAAGTTTTCACTGAGAGAAGTTTTCAGTTTGATTTTATTTTTAAATGATGGTCATTTAATCTCTTAAGCATTTGTCATAAATTAATTAACACCCATGTATTATTTCTAATGTGTCTAGTAGTACTCTGAGCTACTATGTGTATATATATATATATATCGATTTTTCCTTCTCACATGAATGTCACAGTCTTGTTGGAGAGGAGAAACTGAAACACACGATACATTTAGAGGAGTAGTTAGGACTGCTGCTGCTGCTGCTAAGTCACTTCAGTCGTGTCCAACTCTGTGTGACCCCATAGACGGCAGCCCACCAGGCTCATCTGTCCCTGGGATTCTCCAGGCAAGAACACTGGAGTGGGTTGCCATTTCCTTCTCCATACATGTCAAATCATCAAAGAAGGAGGAATCACTGTGGGAAGGAGTGATTTGGGAAGAATGTGGAGTCTTTAGTCATGCAATTATTCCTCGTGCCTAAGAAAATGAAAAATATTTAAGTACTTTCCTGCTCTCAGCCCATCTTCAATCTGAAAAATATCCAGATCCAAATCTCTTCCCCAAGTTTCACTCCTTGTCTCCTACTAGATTTTTTTTTATATCTTTGCTAAAATGTTGAAGGCCAAATAAGAGCAAGAAAATCCCGCCTGTGGATCAGACACTGGGAACTGCTCAGAAGGCAGTCAGCTCCAGAGCTCATCATCTCACAGGGGGATTCCTGAGCACAGGCTCGCATTCCGCACCACCCCCCAACCCGATCCTCCCTTGGCGACCTTCCACTCCAACATCATCTTTTGTGCAGAGAACCAGGCACGTTTCTTATCAGCGTTAATCCTGCTCTCAGCCAGGTGTGTAGATAAGCCCCCAGGACGAGCAGTCTGTCAGAGGGTGTCCCGCCCGGGCTTCTCACAGGTGGGACACTGGCCGAGTCACTGATACAACCTGGCACTCGAGGCAGACAACTACAGTCTTCATAATTGTGGTCTTGTCTGAACAGTCACCTCATCAAAAACGTGACAGCGGAGAAGACATCCCTGCTTCTCCCCTTTGTCATTCAGTCGCTCAGTTGTGTCCGACTCTGCCACCCCATGACCTGCAGCACACCCGGCTTCCCCGTCCCTCACCATCTCCCGGAGCTTGCTCAAACTCATGTCCATCGAGTTGGTGATGCCATCCAACCATCTCACCCTCTGTCCCCCGCTTCTCCTCCTGCCCTCAATCTTTCCCAGCATCAGGATCTTTCCCAGTGAGTCAGTTCTTTGCATCAGATGGCCAAAGGATTGGAGTTTCAGCTTCTCTCCTCTCCTGGTATATTTTTATTTTCTCAGACTTCAGTGATCACTATTGAGGAAAGGAGTAATCTTGGGAATTACTAAAGCAACATGCTGATGGCTTTCACGTGGGATGTTTCACATATTTCCAGTACAAGAGAGCAAGACAGACACTGACTGGCCCTCACTTGCTCAGCAAACCTTTATCTCACACGGACTGTAACCTGGTTCTAGGCAATGTGGAAAAGATGTGAGCAAAGGCTCCTGCCCTCTGGATGGTCACTGTTTTATAGATTCTGTCTGGTAGCAGGAAGGAATGTCTCAGAGAGGGTGGCCTTTGAACTGAATCAGTATTTAAAAATAAATTGGTCAGTAGAGTTGGAGGGAGGGAGGGAAGGATGGTTTTGGAAGATGGACCTTTCAGAAAAAGCAATTAACTTGAGCCGAGGCAAGGGCACAAAAAAGCCAGAGGCTTGGGAGAATTTCAGAACATTGTGCATGACTGAGTAGACGAGCCCGAGAGGGGCTTTGAAAGTGCGGCTGGAGAGGTAATGAGGGGCCACAGCGCATGCCGCACAAAGGGCTTCTCATGCCCCACAAAGGAATCCAGATTTTTTTTTTTTCCTTTAGGCATAAGGGAGCCATTGAAGGGTTTCAAACAGGCAGCGATGTAATCAGATTTACTCTTTGGAAATAAGACCTCCTGATTAGTTAATGAGCTTGTATTTCTTTTCTTGCATGTAAACCATTGTTTTATTGTTTGGTCTTTAGACTCTCTTTTTGATTGAAATAACAAAGTGGCTGGAGTTAAGAGGCTGTGCCACTTAAACTTCCGAAGTCTTGGTTTCATCTGCTTTTAAAAATGGTGATATTATCTGCTTTACCACTGAGTTCGGGGTAAGAGTGAAGTGAAATGAAGGCAGAGAAACTGGCTGGAGGTACTATGGTTATTGGTCTGCCTTCTAGACTCTATCAGTTAGCTGGTACCAAGCAGGTTACAGATCAATTCATATTTATTTCAGTGGAGAAAGTGAAAGTGAAAGGTGTTCAGTCATGTCTGACTCTTTGCGACCCCATGGACTACACAGTCAATGGAATTTTCCAGGCCAGAATACTGGAGTTCCCCTCTCCAGGATCTTCCCAACCCAGGAATCAAACCTGGGTCTCCTGCATTGCAGGAGGATTCTTTACCAGCTGAGCCACGAGGGAAGCCCTAATGGGGAAAGGATAGTCTTTTCAACGAAAGATGCTGGAACAATTGGATATTCATGTGCAAAACATATGTATGGAGTTACTCCCTTACCCCACACCATACATAAAATACTTCCTCAAAAGGGATCATAGATCTAAATGCTAAGCCCTAAATCTGTAAAATTTCTAAAGGAAAACGTAGAAATATGGGAGAAGATCTCCGTGGCCTTGAATTAGGCAAAGGTATTTTACATATGACCCCAAATCAAAATTCATGAAACTGACAAACTGGGTTTCGTTAAAGTCAGAACTCTAGCTTTTCAAAACGTATCATTAAGTAAATACAAAGACAAGTCTCAGGCTGAGACACATATTTGCAAGTCATATAAGTGATAAAGACTTGTGGCTCAAAGAACTCCACAACTCCATGGAGAACTTTGTAACTCCACAGAAAGAAGACAGACAGTCCAATAAAAATTGGACAAGAAGCTTGAACAAAAAAACTCACCAAAAAATATGTTATGGATAAGAAATAAGCACACGAAAGCTGTTCAGTATTATCAGTGATTAGGAATGCACACATATTTGTCAAACGAACAAAATATAGACAACTTTATAAGTATCAGCTGTGTCTCTTTCAGGTGAGAAAGAGAAAATGACTCTATCAATATTAGTCAAGTGAGCCTCAAATGAGTTAATTCAAACAATTTACATCATGGTAAAATTTTAATCTAACATATTTGTATATTTGAGGTAAATTTGGTAAATTTCTTCTTAAATTATTTGGATAACATCTCAGTTTAAGAATTTCAGAGATGTTGTAGCATGCTATCTTCTCTCTTGGCCGTTAGAATGTCTGTGTGTTTTGAGAATTCAAACCTCAAGCAGTTTTGGTTCAGTACTATCCTGAGCCCGTGTATTCACCTCCCATTTTTACTGAGAGCCTGGCATTTTGTACAAAGAGGAGTCATTTCATACGACAGAGAAAGTAAATGAGAGGGATTTTAGCAGACAAACCATTTCAACACATCTCCAGAAGACAGAAAGCAGATGGACAGGGCAGCAAAAGAAGATAAATCACTAGCAAAAATAAAAATTAAATGTAAACACATGTCAAGTACAAGCCCAAAGGTTTTATGATTAGATCTAAAAGACAATGTAATCAGAACAAACAAAACAGGGGAAAAAGAAAAGAGTTACAAAAATGGTACATATTTACTTGTAGTGAGCCTTTAGTGTTTGTCTTCTGCAATTGTAGCTAGCAGTCATGAGAGAAATAGTGATTGTCCACACTTTAAACCCATAAGCATTGGGTGTACATCACATATAAAAGTGAAATATAATGAAAATTTTTATTATAAAATGTGAGCCTGACTCTTGCTTTTTAATGTATTTAATCCATGTTGGATTATCAACAATACTATTTGCAGTGGATAATACATACCTAAGCCATTTCCATGTGCTTTTTATTTTTTTAAATAAAATTTACACAACAAAAAACTTTTATAATGCACAGTTCAATGGTTTTTAGTATATTTGCAGAGTTGTGCTTTTATCACCACTGTCCAATTCCAGAATATTTTCATCCCCCCAAATGAAAACTTGTTAACGGTCATTTCCCAATTTCATCTACTAATCTCCTTTCTGTCTTTATAGATTTGCCTGTTCAGGACATTTCATATACATGGAGGTAATACAGTAAGTGGCTTTTTTTTGGGGGGAGGGGTCTGGCTTCTTTCACTTAGCATAATGTTTTCAACGTTTGTTCATGTTGTAACATGTATCAGTATTCATTCCCTTTAAGGCTGAGTAATATTCAATTATTGGACAGGTCACAGTGTATTTATCTGTTCATCTGTTCATGGACAATTGAGTTGTTTCCACTTTTTGCCTATGATGCACAATGTTGCTATTCATATTAACATATAAGCTTTCATGTCAAAATCTATTTTCAGTTCTCTTGGATACATTCCTAGGAATGGAATTGCTGGGCTATATGGTAACTTTATGACTAACTTTTTTAGGAACTACTGTTTTCACAATGGTTGTTCATTTTATATTCCCATCAGCAGTATATGATGACTTTATTTTCTCTGCATTCTTGCGAACACCTATTATTTTCCTTTAAAAGTAGTAATTCTTATAGTGAAATGTGTCTGCTGTTTTTAGTGTGCATGAAATGATAAATCATTTTGGATTTGACTTGCATTTCCCTAATGACTAGTGATGTTGAGCATCTTTTCATATGCTTATTGGTCATTTGTATGTCTTCTTTGGAGGAATGTCTATTTAGATCACTTGCCCATTTTTAAACTGACTTATTTATCTTCTTCTTACTGAGTTGTAAGAAATATTTTACGTATTTTGGATACTAGACCCTTATCAGATACATGATTTACAATTTTTTTTTTTTTACCATTCTATGGGTTGCCTTTTTATTCTCTTTATAGTTTGCTTTGATGTAGAAAAGCTTCCCATGTTGATGAAATTCAATTTGTCTAATTTTGCTTTGTTTACTTGTACTTTGGAGGTCATCTCTAAAAAACTATTGCCCAAGGTCATACAGACTGATGTGCATGTTTTCTTTGAAATTTGTTATACTTTTAGCTCTTAAATTTGGACTTAATGTTTAAATAAATTGTGAGGCAGAGGTCCAAATTTCACTCATTGGCATGTGGTTAATCAGTTGTCCTGGCATCATTTGTTAAAATGATGTGCCTCTGGGGAAACCTGAGATAATGAATACTAACTAAATTTATTGCAGTAATCATTTTCACAATATACAATAAGTCATTTTGCTATATACCTTAAACCTATGCAATGCTGTTATGTCAATTACATCTTGGTGAAACTAGGAGGGGAATAATAAAAAAGAGAAAGATTACAAAGTAAATTCATTTCTTAAAAAAACTAGGAGTGCACTGATCTACAGTCTGTCATAATTTCTTTATTGTGGGTAAAGTATTTTCCTATCTTTGTATTAACAGCTGAGTTATCCAAAGTATTCTATGCAAACCTTTAAATACAAAACCACTTTAGACATGCTAACTTGGGCTTCTCATCAATGTGTTAAAATGCTACAATATTTTGTATATTAACATTCTAAATTTCCCTACTTATCTCATTGTGGACCAGTAACCAGTGGTCTGCAGACCAGCAACAGTGAAGGAGCCCACCAGGAGCTCTTCCCTGAACAAAGCTGTTACACATACAAGACTCCTGTGTCCCCTTCCATGAGGGACCCTCAAGCTACAGCCAGGCAACCCCTCACCGCCTATTCAGAACAGTCACCTGCTTCTTTCACGCATTATTGATTCACACCTGCAGTCAATGAATAAGAATTACAGGATGACAATTTAGAGCACCCAAAGGAAGTAAACAGAGCAGTTGACTCTGGAGTGAAAAAAAAAAAAAGAAGATTTAAGGAACAGAAGAGAATTTTAGAAAAAAATTTAACTGAATCATTAGAGATTCAACAAGAGATATTAGAGAATTTCTCTGATTCAAGTAAATTTCCTTTGAAAACATAAAAAGAATGTCATGTCTTGAAAAAGAGAGCAAAGGAAAGCATTTGGAAATGAAAACTATGATTGTCAAAAAAATTTTCTCAAAGGAAAGAATTCCAAATTTAATCAAAATAACTTAAAGGGAAAAATTAAAGAGTGAATGAGATGGGGAAGTATTTTAAAAGAATTTAGAGAAGTAGAAACCCAAGATGTCTACTATCTGACTAGTGGGAGTTCTAAATAAGAGGTAACAGAGAAAAGGAAGGACTGGAGATCATTCTTTTAGAGTGTGAGGACTTTTCTCAGGAATGGAAATGTTGTGTCTTCTGAGTGAATGGGGCCATGGAATTCTAAACAGGATGAAAGAAGTTAAAGGGCCCTTGACCCATCTTTGTGAAAGTTTAGAACAGTGATAATAAACAGGGGTCCTAACAGTATTCCAAAGAGGAAAAAGCAGATCATCAAGAAGCAGATTTCAGCTGGTGTCAGTTTTCTTCATCAGCCACACGTACATCAGAAAATATTGAAGCCATGCCTTCAAATGCAGGGGGGAAATGATTTTATAGCTTCAAAAATTGGCACAAACAATCAACTGTGCAAGAGAAATAAATGTGTTTTAAGTGATACTGGAAGTTCATCTCTCACAGCTGTTTTTCTCCAGAAATTTACTGGAGAATTTGGAGAAAGGGCTTCCCAAGTGGCGCTAGTGGTAAAGAACCCACCTGCCAATGCAGGAGACATGGGTTTGATCCCAGGTTGGGAAGATCCCCTGGAGGAGGGCATGGCAACCCACTCCAGTATTCTTGCCTGGAGAAGCCCATGGACAAAGGAGCCTGATGGGCTACAGTCCAGAGGGTTGCAAAGAATTGGACACGACTGAGCGACTTAGCATGCATGTATATGTATGCATTGAAGGAGAAAACTCATTGCAGAAGTTATGGTAGGGCCTGGAACATTGCAAGGCGGAAGGCTCAGGATGACAGCTTGTACATTTGTCCCAGAGAATACCTACTTAAAATTAGAAAGATTAGGGACTCTGGGAAAAGGAGGACTTTGTGAAGTTAGTGTGGTAAGCAGATACATTTTGTTGTTGTTGTTCAGCTGCTAAGTGGTGTCCCACTCTTTGTGACTCTGTGGACTGCAGCATCCCAGGTTTCCCTGTCCGACACTACCTCCTAGAATCTGCTCAAACTCAAGTCCATTGAGTCGGTGATGCCATCCAACCATCTCATCCTCTGTTGCTGCCTTCTCCTCCTGCCTTCAGTCTTTCTCAGCATCAGGGTCTTTTCCAATGAGCTGGCCCTTCACAACAAGAGGCCAAAGTATTGGAGCTTCAGCTTCAGCATCAGTCCTTCCAATGAATATTCAGGATGATTTCCTTTTGGATTGACTGCTTTGATCTCCTTGCTGTCCAACGGACTCTCAAGAGTCTTCTCCAGCACCACAGTTCAAAAGCATCAATTTTTCGGCACTCAAATAAATTTTAGGGTACAGCAAAGATATGTTATGCCTTTTCCAACAAGAGGGATAAAAACTCAAGGTGGGGGTAGTGAAAAGATATGGAGAACGGCTCAAGTGTGATGCTTGACTGTATGAGCTTTGAGCATCTACTGCAGGTACAGAAAGGAGGTTCATTTGACTCTGTCGTGAGCCCCACTTCTCTTGGACACCACCACAGTTCTGCACTGGACACTTAGAGAAGGGAGTGTTGCCCAGGAAACTCACCAGCTCTGCAGCAGCAGTGTTTGCATATTCATAAAGGCTACTCTTGACTTTCTACTTTTAGAATCAACCTGCAGACATCAAAAGTAATTATAGTTGCAGAATAAAAAGTAAAATATTAACAGCCTTAATGAACTCATAACTGTCAGAAGTTGTCAGCAAACAAGGGCAAGGGGAAGGAAGTTGCAAGGCATTTTATATGGGGCGAGAGAGTCAAAACCATTGACAAAAGCTGATGAAACAAAGGAGTAGGAGTGTGTTGCTTAACATGGCAAAAAATAACCACTGTAAGAATTTTTTGAGTATAGAATTGTCAAAAATTGAGAGGATGAAAATGGTAAAGGTGGTTCTGTAAGATAAATCTTTATATTTGTATCGGGAAGTCTAGAAGTATTGTTTTAAATGGATTGGTCACTTATGTTTCTGAGAAATGTCCAGAGAGACAATGGGGATTGAGTGGGACTGGGGCTGAAAATGTAGGGTGACTGCAGATGGCCAGAAGGGTCTTTTGGGGTAGAAATGTTCTAAAATTGGATTGTAATGATGCTTACACAACTCTGTATGTTTACTAAAATCCATTTGATTGTACACTTAAAATAAGTGAATTTTGCACATACCTTATCTATGTTTTAAAAAGACCTGATAAAAATAGATGGGTCAAAGGACAGATGTAAAAGCACATTCTTTAGATAATGTTAATGTTGCTAGGTAATCAACAGGAGCAAAAATAGATATTTTCAAGAATCATTTAGAAGCAGTGGGACATGGTGAGAAAGTGGAGGCTATCACTTATCATTTACACCTTTCTATATTATTTTGATTTTTTTATCATAAAATGTTTTAAACACTTAGATTCCTTGATGCAAAAAAATTCTCATTTTTAATCTTTTAGAATGTAAATTTGATTAATGTTGCCATCAGATAAATGAGCCGATTTTTGTCCTCCTAAAGACCAGAGCCAAGTGGTAGACTCTTTTTTAAACCACCATCGGTAGCCGGATGGAGGCAGGAACTTGGCTGAACATAGAAGTGTACAGCACTCCGAAAATAGAACCTTGCAAAGGGAACAAGCAACTGACCATGCGGGGAACAACATTTGGTACAGCTGTGCTAAGTGGTTGCCATGGATTAACAGATCAAACATAAATAATTTTCAGGGAAGCAAGTGCCCTAGAAAACGAGATGACAAGTGAACTCGCTAATGTTCTCAGCTGTCTTCATCTGTTTGTGTAAGAACGATGCCAAAGTAACCCCCGCTATGCCTGGGTTCTGAGCCTCACGGGGCAGCCTTCTCAATCAAACTGTAGGGTGGCTGTTGAGAGACTGTCAACTCTGCAGAACAAATATCAGGGAGATTTTGAGATGCGGAGTGTTAGGTGGATCCAGGGGCTTCGAGCTACAGGCTGAGGACCTTGCAGCTGGTCTTGTCACCGACACTGGGCACCATGGTCACTACAGAGTGTGTGGGAGTATTTCATTATCATTCCGTTGGGGAACCAGAGAATTCAAGAGGTGGACTTCTTAAAGTCACGCGCTATGTCGGTAACAACACTGAACCCACTGAGGGACTGCAAGCAGCCAAGCAACGAGAGACGGGGCGTGCTATCCTTGGGCCAGCTCCACTGTATTTGGTTCTCATACATAGTCTTCCTATTAACAGTCTTCGCTCATTTTTTCAGAATCCTATTTTTATTTAAAAGTGGCCTTCAGCCAGTTTGAAATTGAATTCTAAGAGAAAGCCAGTCATAAGCCTTAGAAGTTGGAGACTGACGCTCTCCTGGGTCTGTTTGTGAACCCTGGGGGCTTCTTTCTCTCAGACATGAGGGGGTACATGTGAGATCCCCACCAGCTATTAATACAAATGTTCACGTGCCAGGAGCCAGGCAGGATGCAAAGCTTCAGGGGCGCAAAATAGTGGCCTTGCAGAGTTACACAGGCATATTAATAAAACTGAAACTAGCGATGGGGACCAGCGTACTGAGTCTCGTGTGCTCTGTGTGTGTGTGTGTGTGTAGTTTAGTTCTGGTCCTTTGACGTTAGGTATGGGAACCCAGCAGTGTGTATGAAGGTGTGTGTCTGGGATTGTGTGTGTGTGTCTGGGGGGTGGATTGTGTGTGTGTCCAGGGGCACGCAGATGACACTCAACATCTTAAACATCGAATTAGGAAACTGTGACTAAGACTGAATTACTGTCGCTCTCCCCTCACTCATTTATACCCCCTTTTCCATCCCTACCTGCCCCAGGTCAAGGTGATCACTGAGCTCAAAGATTCCACAACGCCCCGAGTCTATCACCACCCAAGTTCCCTACCGGGACACACGTTATCCAGATACAAAACCCCAAATAGGAACATCCCTGATCGTCCAGAGGTTAGGACTCTTTCCACTATAGGGGACACAGGTTTGGCCTCTGGCCAGGGGTATAAGATTCCACACACCACGAGGCATGGCCAAAAACAATGAGAAAAAAAAAAGAATAACAATGTCTTATCCATTTAAAATAAATAAATAAAGCTCCAAAGCAGGTAAAGGAGGTGGTCTTCCGTTCTGGACCTTCATCCTTGAAAGTTACAGGAAGACACTCAAAATCTCCCTTCACCTTTGTTCCAGCCCAATCACTTTCTTCTTCAAAAAAGGGAGAAGATTTGGAATAGTTATCATGATTTTCCCTTAGGCTCTATTTTCTTATGCTCACTTTAACTGGAAATATATCTTTTGCCTACCGTTTCTTTTTATTGAAATATCTAAACAGCCAAAGTAAATAAGACTTTTTTTATTTTCCCTTTTCTTTAAAAATTAAAAACTGGAGTTCCATAAAAAGTGAAAGTGGGGGACAGAGACTCATCAGAGAAATACTGCAAGAGGATTGCTCAGAACTAAGAGTCACTGGTTTCTGTATTGAAAAGGCCAACAAAGTGGCCAAGGAATTAAGAAACACAACTGTATCAGAGCATGTTGTCAAATTTTTTCAGAATTCCAAGACAAAGAGAAGCTCCTGAAATCTTCTAAAGATGAAAAAAAGAAGATGGAGAAAATGGAAGCCAGAAAGCAATGGAGCAATGGCTTTGACATTCTAAAGAAAATATTTTCATCCTGAAATTATTAACCAAGCATAACTATAAATCAAGTGTGAGGTCATGTGCTGATTTCTTATTTCCTTTATTCCTCGTCTTCCTCTTTATTGGTGAAAATTATCTTCTGGTATCTTTTTGTGAGAAAAAGCTCATAGAAGCCTATGGCTTTTTACTATAAGGGACACATTTCATTTATTTTTTATTTTTGAATGTACAAGTTCTCAAAAAAAAAAGTGATCATTCTCCAGTTTACTTCTAAACAGTGATGAAGATTGTCTAAGCTCTGGGCATTTCCAGTTGTTCTTGACCTCAGTTTTCGAGAATATTCAGTGAGGAAGCAATCTGGAGGGAGTCGTGGACAAGGAGAAGGCTCAAGAAGAAATCACCTAGGAGATGCAGTCGGCTAGTGGCTGCAAAGAACATGCCAGACCCACCAAGACACTGGAATTCAAACTAACAGATGAAATTTGCACAGCCTTATGTAAGTAAAATTTCATGGACAGAGGCGCCTGGTAGGCTTCAGTCCATGGGGTCGCAAAGGGTTGGACATGACTGAGCAAATTCACTTTCCTTTCTCAGATAAGGCAGTGGAAAGAAGAAGCAGAAGACACAAAGGCTGACCTCGCTGTGACTGGCAGAGCATCCTGTGCCCATCTGTTTGGGTTTACTGAGTTGTCCTTTGCCAGCAAAGTTAGGGAAATGCATGAAGACAATTCCATCCCCTCTCAGGCAGGCAGGATAACCAGAAAGGGAATGTAATAAACTGATTCATGGAAACGGTGGGGGTGTATCCTGTAAAAATTCAAGGCCAGCACATCTAAGGCCAGGATTGACTTCTTCAGTAAAATTTTGCTGAGTTTCCCAAGACAGCATGTCTCCTTTTTGCTTCTTTCCCAGAAGCATCCCAACCCAAAAAGCCTTTGGAAATGATGTCCTGTGCCAATTTCTTAATCCCAAAACTCTACAGCAGATTATGCTAAAATAATGTCATTAGAAACGCTAGACTAGATTCTCAATTGATTGACTTATAAGTTGATATGAAGTCAACTGCAACTATAAAATTGGACAGTAAATCCTAATCGTGTCTCTTGAGCAACAGCAAAAAAAAAAAAAGGTGGTGGAGGAACCCTTCAGGAAAGTCTGGGCTTCTTAGTGTCTCACAAATCATGCCGTTTGGACTTCCTGAGTAAAATAGCAAGGTTCTCCCTTGTTGCTTTGACCTCCCCAGCCACGGGTCCCAGGGCTAGAAGAGGTAACCCTGAGCCCCATTTATGTGTCAGAGCCCCCATGGGAACCACCCGTTCATCCAAGGGCCACCACCTCACACAGTGCAGAGACTTTGCACAGAGCAGTGGGGCACCCACAGGGGCCCCCAAGGATCCTGAAACACCCAGAGGTGAGCAACATGAGGAAAAAAGTCAGGTTCCCCTGGGCTTGATGGGGAGGCGAGAGGAGGGCGGGTGACCAGACCCCAGTAGCAACGTTCTTAGACAGACAGTCATTACGTGAATGGTAGGGCCAACACGGGGAGTGGAGAAAGGGGCAAACCCATTTCTCCCCTCCTGCGGTCCATCCTATGGCCAGGCCCAAACTGGCTGAGAGGGAGCTGAAAAACGGAGTTCACAGGGGTCAGTCTCCCAGGACTCAGACTGAAGAGAGGAAAGGATAGGGAATGTGGGAAGGAAGGGAAAAATGGGGAGAAGCCAACAGAACTGGCTTGTGAGCCAAAATGGTTTCCTTATATAACACTTGGAATTGATTTTTCAGACGCTTGAAAAGCATGTGTATTTACACGTGCATATTTGTGTATGTAAAATAGAGATCACACACACCGCATGAATCATTTTGCATCTCCAAAGTGACCTCAATTTGCATATAGCCATAAAGACACAACACTTTAGGTGATACACTTATGACTGTTATAGCATCCTCTGCTCCACAAGAGGGGCCTGGAATGAGGGCCTGGGTGTTTGTATTGTCAACAGCTCAGTGACTGAGTGAGTGGACATGAAGTTCTGAGAACCAGATATTTCAATAGTCAACATCAGTCATGCTCCTCTAAGGAAAAATTCACTGAAGCAGATTTTTTTCCTTCTGGTGATGAGGGTGGAGCCTCAATAATGGGAAGGTTTTTCCAGTAGTCATGTACAGATATGAGAGCTGGACCATGAAGAAGGCTGAGTGCCAAAGAATTGATGTTTTCAAATTGCAGTACTGGAGAAGACTCTTGAGAGTCCCTTGGATAGCCAGGAGATCAAATCAGTCAATCCTAAAGGAAATCAATCTTGAATATTCACTGGAAGGACTGATGCTGAAGTTGAAGCTCCAACACTTTGGCCACCTGATGTGAAGAGCCAACTCACTGGAAAAGATGCTGGGATAGATTGAGGGCAAGAGGAGAAGGGGGCAGCAGAGGATGAGATGGTTGGATGGCATCACCAACTCCATGGACATGAGTTTGAGCAAGCTCCAGGAGTTGATGATGGACGGGAAAGCCTGGCATGTCCATGGGGTCCATGGGGTCGCACTCCCCATGGGTTCTGCTGCAGTCCATGGAGTTGCAAAGAGTCAGACATGACTTAGCGACTGAACAATGACAACATTATACAAATAATACTGAATTAATTTTAAATAAAAGATCAGATATCTTTTAGAATGACTGATACTTTCTATAATATCTAAAGCCATTTTTAAGACATTGGATCAAGTCTTATCTTGATTAAATTACAAACTACTTTTGAAAAACGAATACTGCAAATAAATAAATAAATAAACCCTTCTGCTTTATTTTATGCACAGAGATCATCTGGATATTTCCATTCACTTTATTGAATTAAAACCAGCTCATCCTCCAGGAAGCAAAAGTAGCTGCCATATGAGTTTGCTAGCCAAAAGCTGCATGAATAAAACCTCATGAAGAATTTCTGAAATTTTCCTTGAACTAAAAATAATCAAAGGGTTGTGGATGACTAGATTGCTGATAAGTTCACCCCAGCAGACATTCTAGAAGCTCTGCAGATAATCATCTGTTCCCACAATAAATTTCATACAGTTAACCCATAAGGAATTTCACTCTCTGAAGTGATGAATGTTTTGATTAATGCCAAAATTCTCTTTTAAAGTTCAAGTAGGAAGCACCCCCCTGGAGAAGGAAATGGCAGTCCACTCTGGTATTCTTGCTGGAAAAGTCCCATGGACAGAGGAACCTGGCAGTCTATCGTCCATGGGGTTGAAAAAGTCTGACACGACTGAGCAACGGAGCACAGGAAGCAACTAGCGGGATAACTTGGGATACTATGGAAAAATGAGGTATGGAAATAGACGAGTCCCCACGCTTGTGACTGGTAACTGTAGGATGAAACGTGGTCGTGGTGTCTCTTATGTGGATGAACCTCAAAGCTCATGATTCTTAGTGGTGACGTGAATGGAACCTTTCTTTAGATGCTTTCCTCTGGGGACAGTGAACTGGTTCCAAACAGCTCTGGCCAGAGATAATTTACCCAGTGACAAATATTCTATCATAAGGCTTTTTATTCCTGGAGTACTGAATCCCAAGGAGTCTCTGCAGGACTGACTTAAATGACACTTGCTGAGCAAGATGCTTCCTGAATGTTTCTCCTGGCCTGGAAAATGATTTGTGGGGAGAAAGGATGCTTGTGCTTCCCTGGGCAGCAAAGACCACGAGTGACTGATAAGCTCCAATCGCAGCAGCTTTGTCTCCATCCAAGGCATTCAGAGATGCTGCAGGACAGAGAGACAGACAGAGAGAACTAGACCTAATGTCCCCAAGGTACTAATTCATCATGGAAAAGACAAAACATTTCTGTAACTGTGATACAGCATCCTTTGGCAGTTAAGTTTTATTTCATGCTTACCAAAATATAGATTTTTAAACTTATCCTAACAAAAGTATTGACTTTGTCCTCTTTTAAACATCATCCCTGTACTTCTGTCATGGTCCAGGGGTTAAGAATCCTCCTGCCAGTACAGGGGACATGGGTTTGATCCCTGGTCTGGGAAGATCCCACATGCCTCAGAGCAACGAACTGCTGAAGCCCAAATGCTTTAGAACTTGTGCGCTGCAACAAGAGAAGCCACTGCAAGAAGAAACCTGAGCACCACAACTAGAGAGAGGACCCCACTCCCTGCAACTAGAAAAAGCCTGCACAGCAATGAAGACCAAAAACAGCCAGAAAGAAATAATAAATTTAAAAAAAATGTCCCCAGTATGAGCTGCTGAATCCTGTGACAAGTGAGATACTCTGAAAGCTGTCTCCTCATCCCTCATCAAGAGCAGAACTTCCATGGAAACATTCACAGTTGGTTTATGCCTGCAGACAACTCAAGTGGAGAACAGGACCTGATGCCCCCATAAGGCTGGCTGAATGCCAGTACAGAAATGACTGCTGACATGGCCAAGGAAAAGTCTCTAGGTGAAGACCATCCTTGCCATGCCCCACGGCAGGAATTCCACAGTCTCACATGAATCCTTGCAAGGAAATCAAACCAGTCAATCCTAAAGGAAATCAACCCTGATATTTGTTGGAAGGACTGAAGCTGAAGCTAAAGCTCCATTGCTTTGGCCACCTGATGTGAAGAGCCAATTCATTGGAAAAGACCCTGATGCTGGGAAAGATTGAGGGCAGGAGGAGGAGGGGACGACAGAGGATGAGATGGTTGGATGGCATCACTTACTCAATGGACATGAGTTTGAGCAGATTCTAGGAGGTAGTGAAGGATAGGGAATTCTGGCGTGCTGCAGTCTATGGAGTGGCAAAGAGTCAGACATGACTTAGCAACTGAACAACAGCAACAACAAGGAGCAGACCTGTACCTTTTTAATCTCCAAATTCAGCTCAGGTCTAACCTGATGAATGACACATTTTCATCCAACAAATGAATAAAATACACTGTTTCATCACCCAAAGTCCCTTGTGATTAATCTAACATGATCCCCTCAGGATTTGCCACCAGGAAAATGTCTCTTTTAAGGAGTTTATAAGCACCTTACACTAGAATCAAAATTATTAAACCACTAAGCTTAGCATCATGGGAAATAGATGGGGAAACAGTGGAAACAGTGTCAGACTTTATTTGTTTGAGCTCCAAAGTCACTGCAGATAGTGACTGCAGCCATGAAATTAAAAGACGCTTACTCCTTGGAAGAAAAGTTATGACCAACCTAGATAGTATATTCAAAAGCAGAGACATTACTTTGCCAACAAAGATCCGTCTAGTCAAGGCTATGGTTTTTCCAGTGGTCACGTATGGATGTGAGAGTTGGACTGTGAAGAAGGCTGAGCACCGAAGAACTGGTGTTTCTGAACTGTGGTGTTGGAGAAGACTCTTGAGAGTCCCTTGGACTGCAAGAAGATCCAACCAGTCCATCCTGAAGGAGATCAGCCCTGGGTGTTCTTTGGAAGGAATGATGCTAAAGCTGAAACTCCGATACTTTGGCCACCTCATGCGAAGAGTTGACTCATTGGAAAAGACTCTGATGCTGGGAGGGATTGGGGGCAGGAGGAGAAGGGGACGACAGAGGATGAGATGGTTGGATAGCATCACTGACTCGATGGACGTGAGTCTGAGTGAACTCCGGGAGATGGTGATGGACAGGGAGGCCTGGCATGCTGCGATTCATGGGGTTGCAAAGAGTCAGACACAAATGAGCGACTGAACTGAACTGACTGAAGCTTAGCATTTTGCTCTGACTGCCAAATCAGAACCAAATACTGTATTCAGTAACAGTAACTAGACAAGCCCTTACAATCAGAGTGTTTTCTGATTTTGGTTTATTATACCTACTATTTCTTTCTGTTTTATTCTAAGCTGCCTCAAATTGGGGAAAATGGCAAGTGTTAAATAAAATGTGGAGACGTGGGCTGAGTTGACTGATCCATCATTTCAGGGTGTCCTGTTCCTCTTCCAGGGGCCATAGACTAAGTTTCTTCCTCTCACTGGGAAGCCAAGGGAGTGTTGTCTGGGTCCTGGGGGTCAGGAGGGTTTTGCATTCCTCCCCCAGGGCAGCTGCTTCTGCCCTTTCCCCTCCAGAACAAAGGGTATGTGGGTGGGCTTTGGGCCGGTCCCAGGGGCAGCTGCTCTCCTCTGTCCCCAGCCCTGAGGAGTTCCAGGGGTGGGCGCTGCCTTTCCATCTGGGCTTCTGGCTGAGGGGCATGCTAGCCCACGTGGGACTTGGGAGTCAGGCTTTTCGCTTGTCTGTGTGGTGTTGCCTTCTCTTCTCAGTGCTCGCAATCCAGCCTCTCCTGGAAGGGCTGATCCCTCTTTGAAATTCTGTTTACTCGGTAGCCTTGAAACCCAGCTCCCTGACGGCTTCCAGAAGAATCTTGCTTTTGTAGATCATCTAACTTTTTGTCATGGCTGGGGGAAGCAAATGATGCTCTTCTGCGGTTTTCTACTTCCTAAGTGGAAGCAGAATCACCCAGGTGACAGTTTGAACCACCATTGGGGTGTTCTGGGATAGCCGTAGAGCCCTGGTTCCCATCCCTCCCTGCCTTCCTTGTATCCAGCTGGGGCCCGGCTCTGATCCTTTGCCAGAGTTCACATTCTGATCAAACCCATGACCTGAGCGTATTAGCCCCATGCCCGCAGCACCAGCATAACCAGCGCCCTGATGTGAAATCAGATTACACCCCGGGGGAGGACCAGAACCCCTACACAGCCACGGCCTTTCACACCAGGGCTGCCTTTTGGCTAGAGCCTCATGAATTCTCACAACAGACACTTCGAAAAGCAATAGGTAAGTTTTATGTATGTGCTAAGTCTCTCAGCCCAGTCCAACTCCATGGACTGTAGCCTGCCAGGCTTACGTAGTACTGTACAAAGAGAAACAGAGATGAATCGTTTCTATAATGAATGTGGAGTAATTAGATCAACAGTGTCAACCCAAAGAATTTAATCGGAGCCCCTGTGACACTGGTTCTAAAGTCACCATGAATTTTCTTGGTTTTGATCAGTACCTGACAAAGTCACATTTCTTCTCGAACTTTTTGATTCAAGAAAATGTTGATATATGATAAATCTATATGGAAAATGAAGATTTGGTACCTTCCTGAAAGCATTTTTTTTTTTCAGGTTATGGAGGCCATTATAATGGTATCTTTGCTAATAATTGGCTCTCTGGCTGTCTTTGTTTTCTATGTTAACTTGTCCTTGGGTGGTTACTGTTTCTGGTTGGTGTTATATATGTCTGGAGAAAGCAAGCAAAATGTCCATTTGATCTTTCCTACTCCAACAATGAGATTAATACCAGCTTTCCTAAAGTTGCTTGAAGATTATACAGAACAAAAATCATACTGCTTAAACTTTTGAAGTAACTAGTCTCTAAAGAGCCTCTTGGTGAAGGTGAAAGAGGAGAGTGAAAAAGTTGGCTTAAAACTCAACATTCAGAAAACTAAGATAATGGCATCTGGTCCCATCTCTTCATGGCAATGGAAACAGTGACAGACTTTATTTTTTGGGCTCCAAAATCACTGCAGATGGTGATTGTAGCCATGAGATTAAAAGACCCTTGCTCCTTGGAAGAAAAGCTATGACAAACCTAGACAGCATATTAAAAACCAGAGATATTACTTTGCCAACAAAGGTCCATCTAGTCAAAGCTATGGTTTTTCCAGTAGTCATGCATGGATGTGAGAATTGGACTATAAAGAAAGCTGAGTGCCAAATAGTTGATTCTTTTGAACTGTGGTGTTAGAGAAGACTCTTGAGAGTCCCTTGGACTGCAAGAAGATCCAATCAGTCCATCCTAAAGGAAATCGGTCCTGAATAGTCATTGGAAGGACTGATGCTGAAGCTGAAACTCCAGTACTTTGGCCACCTGTTATGAAGAGCTGACTCATTAGAAAAGGCTCTGGTGCTCAGAAACAGTGAAGGCAGGAGGAGAAGGGTATGACAGAGGATGAGATAGTTGGATGGCATCACCGACTCAATGGACTTGAGTTTGAGCAAGCTCCAGGAGATGGTGAAGGAAAGGGAAGCCTGGTGTGCTGCTGCAGTTCACGGGGTCACAAAGAGTCGAACACAATTGAGTGACTGAACAGCCACAGTCTCCAGTTTAAATAATGGCCAATGACTGCTTTTTTCCTAATAAAAATTTATAAATACAGTAACTCTGAGTTACTGTACATGCTACAAGTTTTTTTTTTTTCTGAAACAATATCTTATAGTTTAAATTGCAAATACCAGTCAAATGTTTATCACTAAAAACTTAAATTCTGGTATCTCGAACCTCAGGCTGTCAGACAGAGAGCCCATACCTTTTGAACTGAGGACCTGGCTTGGGGCCCCAGCAGAACTGAAGGCCGTGAGAGTGGTCAGGTTGAGTGTGGCCCTGCCCATGAGGGACCCCAGGGCATCCTCCCAGGAGGGGCGGGGGACAGTAACCAGCTTGGAGGTGATGGGTTACCTTGAAAGAGCAAGACTGGCAGGATCCCAGATGATAGAAAAGACCCCAGGTGACTCATCTACAATCAATGCCTCTATGTTGCCAGAAAAGAGCAAAGTCTGTCTGATGTTTTTACATGCCCAGCTCTGCAAGGTTTCTTCTGCAATTAAGAATGACAGAGCAAGAATGCATTCCCAGAAGTCGACTGGTCCAAACCCTCCTCCAGAGAAGAGACGAAAGATAATTCTACATCTAAAATGAAAAGATCGGCCAATCTTTTGTCAGATAAGAAACATATTTGGAAAGGTGGGGCAGGGGAGCCAGATGGGTAGATATTTCACAAAACTAAACCAAAATATAATTAGACAAGGAATATTAGCTTTCCTTAAGGATTTATAGCAGATCTTCCAATTTTACAATCTCATTTCTTAGGCTAACATGTTTATTAGCTGACTATATATTTATTCCCTAATGATAAGAGTTATTTGGAATGTAAATAGTTCAAAAAATTAAAATCTTCTTGTAGTCCCTCAAGGGATTTTTTTTCATTCATTTGATGTCATTTAAGATTTTATTGGGGCTTCGCTGATGGCTCAGCAGATAAAGAAGCCACCTGCCAGGGCAGGAGACTCAGGAGACTCGGGTGCAACCCCTGGGTCGGGAAGATCCCCTGGAGGAGGAAATAGCAACCCGCTCCAGTATTCTTGCCTGGGAAATACCATGGACAGAGGGACCTGGCGTCCATAGGGTCACAGAGAGTCAGACATGACAGAGTGACTAAGCAAGCAAGCTTTTATTTGATCCTAATTGATTAGGAATATAACATGTATTTTTGAGAGAAAATACGTTCCTGGCAATTACTGAACTTCTATGTCAGTAAACTAATGAGATTTTCCACCACCTTGCATTGTTCCGGTTTGTATAAACTGTTATAAAATAGTGTCACCTGTTATATTAGCTCCTTTGTTTTGAAAGGTGCTGAGCATGACTTCATTGACTTATGATGGAATTTCATTTGCTCCAAACAAGATCTGAAGCTACAAACCAAGGCAGCGTTTCCAAATGCAGGCCCTTGCGCTTTTACTTTAACGCAGCTGGTTCTCTTCATGCTGGCATCTCTTCAGGATCCGTTTGTCACATCTGTTTCATAGATTTATTTGGAAAACAAAAGGGTTATGAGAGCCTGGAAGACATTGATGTTGCCACCAAGCATGAATTCAATTCCTCCGTCTTTGAAATCGCCTCCCAGACACATTCTGTGCATTTGGCTCCATGTGGAACAGCTTAAGCAAGAGAAGACAACTTCAATATTAGATCAGAAGTACTTTTCCAGATGCCACTTTCCAGTAACAAACAGAGCTGCAGGGTTTGCTTCCAGGGGAGGCAGCGTTTGGAACAAGGCTTATCATTAACAGTCATCCGCTTCTGATGGTTAAAAACATTGATGTTTTTTCAAAAGGCTACTGAAATATTTTATACCCACCAAAACAGAGTTTAACAGAGTGTATTAAATGCCCACCCTCCTGGGCCCGTGCCTTGGCAGAAGGAAACCTGTGACATGAACAAGAATTTGAGTCTGGAAAAGATACTTTGATTAGAAAGAAAGAAATGAAGTCAGTTAAAAGAAAAGATGAGGATTTGAGGGGCAGATTTCCTCCTAAGTATTTCTGTATGTTTTTTCTAACTCCTCTGTGAATCAGCTGAAATCATCTGCCTCTCCTTGGCATTTCAGGGACGTTTTATTCAGCTCTTCCACCGTGGACTAAGGAGATCTGGGCATGTGTCTTCTGTCCTAAAGCAAGCGTGAGATTCTTTGAGGATGTGAATCTCATCTTCACTGTTATGTCTCCTCGAGTGTCTTCCAAATACAGGCCCTTCAGGTGGTGACTACTCAATAAATATTGAGTTGAAGAGGAACGAGATGGGACAGAATGGATGGAACGGGTGAAGGAGAGACTGAGGACAGGACGGAAGGAGGTTCAAGACACTTATTCAAAATCAAAACAAATTCCCAAAAATGTATGCAGGGAACAAAGACATTTGTTCCAATTATCTCCAGTATCAGCAGGGGTACAGTTGAATCTGAAACAGTTATGGTAAGGCTTCAGCCTATTGGTCCCCTATTAATTTAGCTCAGATGTCTCATCCAGAAGGGAAAACAATTAAAAGCCAAATTCCTTCCCAAGTGGCACTATGAAAATGTCTCAATATGTTTCCCAAAATCTCACCCAACAAAGCCGCTTCAAAGCTTAAGGTGGAACATGATACTCAGGGATTGTTCCAGAAATATTTCTCGGTCACAAAGATCTACATGTTTCCTTGGCAATAAACAAGCAAATACATAAATTATGTTGCTTCTGTATTTTTAAATGGGAGCAGCCTGGAAATGCTTTCTGAAGAAAGAGTAACCTGTATGCTAGATAGGTGTACTGGGTAGACTGTCCTTCTTAATCACTGGAAATAATGCCTCCTTTCCTACTAACTTAGTCCAGAATAAGCTCATATTATGATGACACTTTCAGAAAGAAAACACCTGTGTGTATCACCTGGCACAACTTAAAACTTGTTAACAAGGTGGTGACATGGAGTTGGATGCAGTTCACCAGTGGGTTGCTACATGTTTGCAATAAACAAAATCAATTTTGATCTACCCAGAGCCTTGCTCACAGGGAGTTTAGACAAATACATACCTTCCTTCAATCAGAGGTAGGATCACTGTTCTTTGCCAGCAGGTGGTGCAAAAACCGTATTGTAGAGTTGGGCCCAGAAAACAACGGGGCATCTCCAGCACACGGACCTCCTGCTTCCAGGAGACAGGATGGTGGAGCTCCTTGTGTAACAGTCGGCAGGTGCTACTTCCATAATGCATCACCCCTTCCCACCTGAACACCCCGCTAATTCCACACCTTTGGTTGGACGAGAGTTGCTCCATTGTGGCCATCATGCTAAGTTAGTACTGGCCAGCTCTCATCTCATGTCCTCTGCTTTCCCCAGCTCCTTGGGGTTGACACCAGACCAGCATGGGACTGTTAGCCGTTCCCAAGAGAGGCAGGTAATTTGTGACTCCTTCTCACCTCACCAGGCGGGGTGTCCAGATGAGATCAGGGTCCCTGAATCCAGTGGACTCTTATCTACTGAGCTTCTGTATCCGTTTCCCCACCTCACTCTCTGCTTCTAATCGGAGATGAGATTCTGTGCTATCGAGACTGGTTCAAAGCAACTGACTGTCATTATTCAGTGACAGAGACAGTGAACCACGGGGTGTGTTGTGAATGGACAAAACCAGTTAGAAATGTGAAGCACTTCGGAAACTAAAATGATCACTTTGAATAGTTTAAAATCTGCTTGAAATAAACTGACCCAAATTTAATTCTTCTCTGTGCCAGGCACTGGGTTTATAGACTTTTGCAAATTTCAGTAAAACAGCTGCTGCTGCTGCTGCTAAGTCGCTTCAGTTGTGTCCAACTCTGTGTGACCCCATAGATGGCAGCCCACCAGGCTCCCCTGCCTCTGGGATTCTCCAGGCAAGAACACTGGAGTGGGTTGCCACTTCCTTCTCCAATGCATGAAAGTGAAAAGTGAAAGTTAAGTCGCTCAGTCATGTCCGACTCTTCGCGACCCCATTTAGTAAGAGACAATTCCAGGACTCAAGTTCAAAATCCAGTTGGGTCTCCTGATGAGTTTCTCTTCATATCCTGATCCATAAATGCTAATTCGACCTTGGGTGACAGATCTGAGCGAGGCCACGGCTCGAACAGGACACTGAATGCAGCGGTCCTCCTTAGCTGCTGAGGGTACACTGTCACAGGGATGCTGGTCACAGAGGATCCCCTTCCAGAAACACACACAATTCACTTTAAAATGCGCTCCAGTTTTGAATTACTACAGAGACTGGACATTCTGCCCTGTGTCACAGAGATGGCTGGCTGCCTAAGAATAATCTGTTTCCTCTCAACGGAGCACTGAGTGCCCAGAATCAGGCAGGAGAGCAGACAAATTTCCCCTCATCCCCGACTCTCGTGTGATAGTCAGAGATATCCTCGGGTGACCTAGACAGGCCTTGCAGGATCTCACCGCCGCCTGGACCATGGCCACCCCCCGCCCCTTTGGCTTCAGAGCTGAGGCCCGGTCCCCACAGCCCCCTTGCTTTATCTGCACCTGCATTCCAGGCCCCAGCGAGCTGGCTCCCGGCAGGCTCGCTCAGCCTGCCTCCTCCCTTCCTCTGCTCTCACCACCGAGCCTTCACAGGAGCCGCTCGGGGAACCTGATCAGTCCTGCCCCCAGACTCCAGGATTCCCAGGTTCTCAGACGAACCCCACTTTATTTAGTTACGGTTGTGCTTGTGTGCCCTTCCCCTTTCACAAGGATGTAGAGCCGTTCAGATTCATTCCCCTAACTGTAACCAAACTGGAACTTTATATGCTCCATAAATGCAGCTTTTATTTATAGGTTTTCTACATAATCTATACACTTGTGTTAGACGGCATATTTCACATGGACTCACATTATCCCGTTGACTCATTTATATCGGCATGTATCTGACCATTCGATACATTTTGGTCATTAATAGGCTCTGGTATCATGTAGATACCATGATATGAGAATGTAGGTGTTTATCTATTGCTGACTCTACTTGTGCCTAATTTTTGAATTTTATTCCTCTTTGGTTGCGCTGGGTCTTATTGCTGTGCAGACTTTTCTCTAGTTGCAGCAAAGAGGGGCTGCTCTCTAGTTGCGCTGTACAGGCTTCTCACTGCAGCGGCTTCTCTTGTTGCAGAGCACAGGCTCTAGGCTGCATGGGCTTCCGAAGCTGCAGCACGCAGGCTTGGTAGTTGTGGCTCCCAGGCTCTAGAGTGCAGACTCAGTAGTTGTGGTGCATGGGCTTAGTTTCTCCGAGGCACGTGGGATCTCCCAGGACCAGAGTTTGAACCCTCCATTGGCAGGTGGATTTTCTTATCTGCTGTACCACCAGGGATATTCCACTTGTGCCTAATTTTTGTACTAAACTTTTGCATTAAGTTTATCAAATGAGTGATCCAGATGACACCAGAGACCACCTGCCCTTTATTGTATCAGCCACATTATTCAATGAGGATTTATTAAGTATAAACCAATTATTTATTTAATGTAAACCAAGTCTTCATTCCAATCCCAAAGAAAGGCAATGCCAAAGAATATTCAAACTACCACACAATTGCACTCATCTCACATGCTAGCAAAGTAATGCTCAAAATTCTCCAAGCCAGGCTTCAACAGTACATGAACTGTGAACTTCCAGATGTTCAAGCTGGATTTAGAAAAGGCAGAGGAACCAGAGACCAAATTGCCAACATCCACTGGATCATTGCTTTTCTGAAGCAAGAGAGTTTCAGAAAAACATCAATTCCTGCTTTATTGACTATACCAAAACTTCTAACTGTGTGGATCACAACAAACTGTGGAAAATTCTTAAAGAGAAGGGAATACCAGACCACCTGACCTGCCTCCTGAGAAATCTGTATGCAGGTCAAGAAGCAAGTTAGAACCAGGCATGGAACAACAGACTGGTCCCAAACTGGGAAGGGAGTATATCAAAGCTGTATATTGTCACCTGCTTATTTAATTATATGCAGAGTACATCATGCAAAATGCCAGGCTGGATAAAGCACATGCTGGAATCAAGATTGCTGGGAGAAATATCAATTAACCTCAGATATGCAAATAACACCACCCTTATGGCAGAAAGCAAAGAAGAACTAAAGAGCCTCTTGATAAAAGTTAAAGAGGAGAGTGAAAAAGTTGGCTTAAGACTCAACATTCAAAAAACTAAGATCATGGCAGCGAGTCCCATCACTTCATGGCAAATAGATGGGGAAACAATGGAAATAGTGAGAGACTGTTTTTTCAGCTCCAAAATCACTGCAGATGGTGACTGCAGCCATGAAATTAAAAGACGCTAGCTCCTTGGAAGAGAAGACGCTTGCTCCTTGGAAGAGAAGCTATGACCAACCTAGACAGCATATTAAAAACCAGAGACGTTACTTTGCCAACAAAGGTCCGTCTAGTCAAAGCTATGGTTTTTCCAGTAGTCATGTATGGTTGTGATAGTTGGACTATAAAGAAAGCTGAGCTCCAAAGAATTGATACTTTTGAACTATGGTGTTGGAGAAGACTCTTGAGAGTCCCTTGGACTGCAAAGAGATCAAACTAGTCGATCCTAAAGAAAATCAGTCCTGAATATTCATTGGAAGGACTGATGCTGAAGCTGAAACTCCAATACTGTGGCGACCTGATGCAAAAAACTGACTCATTGGGAAAGACCCTGAGGCTGGGAAAGATTGAAGGTGCGAGGAGAAGGTGAAGACAGAGGATGAGATGGTTGGATGGCATCACTGACTCTATAGACATGAGTTTGAGCAAGCTCCAGGAGTTGGTGATGGACAGGGAAGCCTGGTGTGCTGCAGTCCACAGGGTTTCAAAGAGTCAGACACGACTGAGCAGCTGGACTGAACTGACTGAAACCAAATACAAGTCACTGAATTGACCTACAGGAAAGAAAAACAAGAAAGTAACACTGTCAGCCCTCAAAGATTTTATTGCCTTGAAAAGAGAACAGATTAGTGTGCACACAACTTCCACTAAGAAGTAGAACGAGGTAAGACTACCTCAGAGGTATAAACCAAGGGATCTAAAAACACAGATGAGGGAGAGATCTTTGTAGTGATGGCAGGCTGGAGATCAGAAAGGGGCTGGACCGGGGGGCTGTGCATCTGAGTATAACAGTGTTCCCAGCAGCCAGCTGACAGAGGGACCCTCCAGCTTGTAGGGGTGTGGGCAGCACAGAATGGCTGAAGCCACAAGGAGGCGATGGGCAGTACATGTGCACTGCAGCTGTGGTTGGCAAGGCAACAGGGCAGGGGTATCGATAGCCCTGAACTGGAAAGGCGGATGTGGATCCAAGAGGCATTTAGAGACAAGTCCTCAGGTTTCCACAAGTGTCTGGTGGGCCAGCAGGACCTTGCAGCATCTTCCCCAAGCACCAGGCCTTGTCGCCAGCATGTCACATGTGTTAACGCTGAGTCCTCAGGACAAACTCCCCGAGAAAACGAGAAGAGAAGGAAATGGAAGAGGGGGTCACGAGCCCAGTTGTCGCGCTCCTCCAGGGCCCTCAGAAGACAAGATGGGACTCAGAAGCAGAGGGGTTGTGAGCTGGCCTTTCAGCAAGAATGTCTCAGCTGCACAGCATGGCGAGCGGTGGGTGGGCCCCGGAGGCTGGCTGGAATCCCAGTCTCTCACCCACTGGGTGTGTCCACTTGGGCCAGTTCCAGGTGGATAAGAGCTGGTCCCTGCTAGCTGGGCTGCAGTGAGGATTACCTGAGTTAAAGCATGCAAAGCATTGCAAGGGGGCCCAGCAGTGCTGCACGCGCAGTTACACCTGAGCCAGGCTCCGGGCAGGCTGGACGGGCCGTGCTGAAGGGGGAGGCCGGGCAGGGCTGTCAATGTCATCGCCCGATTTTCACTGCTTTCCCCAACTTCTCTTACGTAGGTATCCCCTAAGACAGAGATCTATCCTTGGTCTTCTCTTTCCTCTGTTTTCACCCTCCCTGGGAACCTTGTACATTCCATGACTTCATTTAGCAACACTCTAAAGACAACGTTTATATCCCTTTGTCAATTCAACCAAATTTGGTTGAGTATAAGTGCAAAGTGGAAAACACGTTACTTAAAGAGCTCAGTAAGTTATAGTTATATTGAAGAAGTGAAGTGAAGTTGCTCAGTTGTGTCTGAGTCTTTGCAACCCCATGAACTGTAACCTACCGGGCTCCTCCATCCATGGGATTTTCCAGGCAAGAATACTGGAGTGGGTTGCCATTTCCTTCTCCAGAGGATCTTCCCAACTCAGGGCTTGAACCTGGGACTCCCACAGTGTAGGCAGACACTTTACCGTCTGAGCCACAAGGGCAGCCAAAGTATAAACAAATACAGTGCAGTTTAATAAATGCAACAGGGTCCATGGAGGGGGCAGCCTTTCAGCTATATCCTGAGGACTGAGAGGAGATTCACCATGGGAATAATAGTAGAGGGTAGGCCTTGTGGACTTCTGTTTCTCCAGTATTTGGAGCAGCACTGGAAACTGCTTCCAGCCAGTGCTGGGCAGGGGGACAGGGGGGCGAGTAGGACCATGGCATCCTCATGGGGCAAGAGTACTCAGTACTCGCTCTGTACCTCTGCTTGGGTATTCCACCAGTGACCAAATTAAACACATCCGAATCCGATCCCTTCTTACCGACAAACCGCACACATTCTCTTCTGCCTCCAAACAGGGGTTCTTTCTTTACCAGTTGACAGTGCCCCTTACTCCTGACACCCTAACCTTAGAGATATCATCCTTGAGGCTTTTCTGGGAAGCCCAACCCTGCCAAATTCTGAGATCCTCCCTCTGAATGTCTCTTGGATCCACCCTCTCCTGGTTTAGGTCACCTCTAGGTCCTCTCAGCCTTCACAGAAGGAGAGGCAGCTAGAGAATGAAGCACTACATTGAATAGCCAAAGAAGAGAGTTTGTCACTGATGTCATAAGAGAGGGGCAGCAGAAAGAAGAAAACCACAAGTGCTGTGGCCCCCAAGATGCTTGAAGCTGCCTGGGAGATACAGCCAATGCTGGGGGGCATCCTCGTGGGGCCAGAGTACTCAGAAGCCAGGGGATACTGGCTCAGCCGATCCAAATCTTCTGAGTTCTGAGGGAAAGCCAGAATGCACACACACATGTACACAGTAAACCTCAGCAGCTAACTCTGGCTTAGACAATTCGAAGTGTGACAGCCAGCACTGTGGGTCAGACAAATGTCATCCCTGGAGACAGCCTGTTTCCAACATCCAGGTGAGAGTGAGTAGGAGGACAGCATGACTGCTGAAATGGTGTTACCCGGTTAGCCACGTTGTTGTGTTGTTCAATCATTCAGTCTTTCTGACTCTTTGCAACCCCACGGACTGCAGCACACCAGGCTTCCCTGTCCTTCACTATTTCCCGGAGCTTGCTCAAACTCACATCCATCAAGTCA
Source organism: Oryx dammah (assembly GCF_014754425.2). Taxonomy (NCBI): domain Eukaryota; kingdom Metazoa; phylum Chordata; class Mammalia; order Artiodactyla; family Bovidae; genus Oryx; species Oryx dammah. The sequence goes on along the minus strand of NW_024070208.1, from coordinate 34,423,939 downwards.
GTGGTGCCATCCAATCATCTCATCCTCTGTTGTCCCCTTCTCCTCCTGCCTTCAATCTTTTCCAACATCAGAGTCTTTTCCAATGAATCAGTTCTTCACATCAGGTGGCTAAAGTATTGGAGCTTCAGCTTCAGCATGAGTCCTTCCAATGAATATCCAGGACTTATTTCCTTTAGGATTGGCTGATTGGATCTCCTTGCAGTCCAAGGGACTCTCAGTAATCTTCTCCAGCAGCACAGTTTGAAAGCATCCATTTTTTGGCTTCCACTGTCTTTGTGGTCCAACTCTCACATCCACACATGACTACTGGAAAAACTATAGCTTTAATTATATGGACCTTTGTCAGCAAAGTGATGTCTCTGCTTTTTAATATGCTGTCTAGGTTTGTCATAGCTTTCCTTCCAATGAGTAAGCATCTTTTAATTTCATGGCTGCAGCCACCGTCTGCAGTGATTTGGGAGCCCAAGAAAGTAAAATTTGTCACTGCTTCTGCTTTTTCCCCCTCTGTTTGACATGAAGTGACGGGACTGGATGCCATGATCTTAGTTTTCTGAATGTTGAGTTTCAAGCCAGCTTTTTCACTCTCCTCTTTCACCCTCATTGGTTGTCAGGACAGGATAGCACAGAAGCAAGGTACAGGGCTCAGTGGTGGGTCTAGTGTTGAGGGTATGGTGGCAGGACACATGGCAGGTCACGCTGCCTCAGGGTCTCTCGACTTCCTGACCGGGGACAACGGCTGATTACAGGTGAACCTGCCTCAGAAGCAGCAGGCACTCATTTGCTCAGACAGCACAGGGAGTCCCATATTCTCATTTACAGAAAGCCCAGTGCAGGGAAAATAGAAGTTATTGTCTCCCTAAAAGCCTTCCTCTAATACCTGCAGGGGCCAAATGGCCCAGACTGGATTTAATCAGCTAAGGTCAGACCCATTAGCATCCATTAAGGCGTTGCTATCTGGGGCGTCTTTTGAAGTTCTGCGTGGCCCAGGCAGATCCTTTCAAAGCCTGCAGTGATTTTTGTTTTGGCTGCGGCCAGCAGGAAAGCCAAGACAGAGACACAGGAGACTGGGGATACGGTGCAGGGTGGGGCCGGGCCACCACCCAGCAGAGAACGGCTGTGGGCTGGACCTGCTCGGGGAGGTGAGTCTTGCCTCTCAGAGGTTCTCTGCTCGGTCAGCTCTCCACTCAGGACAAACTGAGCGACTAGGCCATTTGTCTCTTGTTGTTGTTGTTCAGTTGCTCAGTCGTGTCCGACTCTTTGCGACCCCATGGACTGCAGCACGCCAGGCTTCCCTGTCCTTCACCATCTTCCGGAGCTTACTTAGACTCATGTCCATCGAGTCGATGATGCCATCCCACCATCTCTTCTGTTGCCCTCTTCTCCTGCATTCAATCTCTCCCAGCATCAGGGTCTTTTTCAATAGGACTTGGTTATCTCTCTACAAAATGGAAATGATGGTAGCAAGGCTAAAACCTGGCCCAGGAGGTTTCCTGCACTTATCGTCCTGCAAGTACTTTAATCAAGTACTTAATTAAAATATGTGTGAGCATGTGAGTGTGTGAGTGTTTAATAGAGAGTTTCCATCTAGTGAAAAAATTTAAAAACTGAAACTTTTTTTCTCTTTAGTCCATTAACTGCAAATCACAGAAGAGATAGATGTTATACACACACATTCAGTGAGCTGTTTACAACCACATTCTCCATCTCATTGGAGACATTCATCATTGCTCCATTTCAAAGTCAGTGCTATTTAAAAGTTATGACGTATCTTATTGGAAAGCTCCAGTAAACATATCTTATTTCACTGAGCATTTCTGGAAAATTACTTCAAAATTGTTCAGGATGGTACAGAGCAGTTTTGATTCACTCAAAAAGAAGCCAAGGGTGATTTAGTAGCTGTGGATTGAAACTAAGTAATGTTGCCAAAACAGTGCAAAGCGTCTCACTCAGGACCTTGGTAATAATTCTCATTTTCATGAAAGCTAAGTACAACCTAACTCTCTGAAGTTCTCTCCTAATGCACCCTTGTTTCATTTACTGTTTCATCTTCCCACTGCTTTGATGTTTGGATTTGTTTATTTTGTAAGCATTTTGTTCAAAGACACTCTATGATTATTTGACAGCTATGCCCATTCTTGCCATCCTTTGGGATGTTAAGAACTACCTGTCACGGGCAATCACTAGGACCATTCTGCCAAGAGAGAATAATGGGATTAAAATGCCACACACATGCAAGGAATATCTAGGAACACAGTGGAGTCAATTTAAATATACACTAAATCAAGGGTAAGTGCACAGGACAAAACAAAGATGTAAGTGCATTCAATATCAAGGCCTGTGTATGCAAAGTGCATGTGCAAAATGTCTTTCCTCCAGGTAGTGCTGCTGCTGACAGAGTGCTGGCCTGGGTGGCCCAGAGATATCTTTCTCCTTTGGGGTTACTTTGCCCCTGGCGAGGAGCTGGATGAGGGCCATAGGCACAGGCCACCATTCCATCATGAACAGGGGTTCTCATTGGCTTAAGAGAAAACCCGCTTCCTCTGCCCTCAGACCTCATGTCTCACCTTCACTTGCACCAGTTCATCCTTTCAGAGCAAGGGCCACCCTCCCAGCAGCCAGCTTCCAACAAGGGAGGGGTGAGGGTGAGAAGGTCACGGAGAAGCTGGTGATGTTCTCTCCTGGACCACGACCTTGGGATTTTACACACCTCTCATTGTTTCATTTTCACCTTAAAAATGCCTGTTATAGCTTGACTGTCCCCCGAGTCCTGTGTTGAAATCCTAATCCTCCAATATGGAGTTATTAGGAGATGGGCTTTGGGGGCGATGAGGTCTTGAAGGTGGAGCCTTGTGAACAGAATCAGTGCCCTTTGAAAAAAGACACTTTTCAAAAGGGAGCTCGCTTGCCCCTTCCACCATGTGGTGTTTCTGCTGAGAGATAGCCATCCGTGAACCTGGACTCAAGCCCTCCTGCCCACAAGTCTGCCTGCTGGCATCTTGATCTTGGACTTGCCTACCTCCAGAACTGCAAGAAATAAGTGTTTGCTGTTTATAAGCACCTAATCTATGGTATTCTGTGATAGCAGCCCCAACTGATTAAGACAACACTAGAAGGAGAGAAAGGGCTTCCCAGGTGGCTCAGTGGGAAAGAATCTGCCTACCAGCTCAGGAGACACGAGAGATGTGTGTTCAATCCCTGGGTCGGGAAGATCCCCTGGAGACAGAAATCGCAACCCACTCCAGTATTCTTGCCTAGAGAATCCCATGGACAGAGGAGCCTGATGGGCTACAGTCCATGGGGTCACAAAGAGTTCGACATGACAGAGTTACTAAGCACAAACACACAGAAGTAGAGAAAACCCCATTTAGGTCTCTCATAATCATGGTTTCTCATAATTGAAATTATGATGTGACCGAACATTGCTTGCTGTCCAGATGCTTTTAAAACAAAAATGTGACTTCTACAATATAATCATGATGTAATTGGTATGATATAGAGTTAATATAGCCCATAATAGTCACTAAGCACTTCCCTACAGTTCAACTCATTCAAGCCTAGAACAGAGATAACAAGCACAAATATTCTTACTGTGACCCTCATCTCAGAAGCAGACACTGAGGTTCAGAGATGTCTAAATTTAGTACGCTTACTCCTTGAAAGGAAAGTTATGACCAACCTAGATAGCATATTGAAAAGCAGAGACATTACTTTGCCAACAAAGGTCCGTCTAGTCAAGGCTATGGTTTTTCCAGTAGTCATGTATGGATGTGAGAGTTGGACTGTGAAGAAAGCTGAGCGCTGAAGAATTGATGCTTTTGAACTGTGGTGTTGGAGAAGACTCTTGAGAGGCCCTTGGACTGCAAGGAGATCCAACCAGTCCATCCTAATGGAGATCAGTCCTGGGTGTTCTTTGGAATGAATGATGCTAAAGCTGAAACTCCAGTACTTTGGCCACCTCGTGCGAAGAGTTGACTCATTGGAAAAGACTCTGATGCTGGGAGGGACTGGGGGCAGGAGGAGAAGGGGATAACAGAGGATGAGATGGCTGGATGGCATCACCGACTTGATGGACCTGAGTTTGAGTGAACTCCGAGAGATGGTGATGGACAGGGAGGCCAGGCGTGCTGCAATTCATGGGGTCGCAAAGAGTCGAACACGACTGAGCAACTGAACTGAACTGAACTGAAACTTAGTACATTTCAGAGCTGCCATCCTTCTGAGCTACAAAAAGCCATTCTTTCCAACTTCACACCATTATCCTTGATCAAAATGTTGTTAAACGATTTCTGATGTGCAGCCCTGAGGCAGGTGAAGTTTCACGCCCATTTACACAGTTGCTGTAAAGCTAAATCAATTGTGCTGGAAACTCAGATTTAATTGTTCAGTCACTAAGTCATGTCTGATTCTTTGTGGTCCCCTGGACTGCAGCATGCCAAGTTCCTCTGTCCTCTACTGTCTTCTAGAGTTTGCTCAAACTAATGTCCATTGAGTTGGTGGTGCTATCTAACCATCTCATCCTCTGCCACCCCCTTCTCCTTTTGCCTTCAATCTTTCCCAGCATCCAGGTCTTTTCCAATGAGTCAACTCTTCACATCAGGTAGCCAAAGTACTGGAGCTTCAGCATCAGTCCTTCCAATGAATATTCAGGGTTGGCTTCCTTTAGGATTGACTGGTTTGATATCCTTGCAGCCCAAGGGACTCTCAAGAGTCTTCTCCAGCACCACAGTTTGAAAGCATCAATTCTTCATCCCTCAGCCTTCTTTATGGTCCAATTCTCACATCCGTACATGTCTTGGTGGCCCTATATCCCTGTATGGCATGGCTCATAGCCTCATTGAGTTACACAAGCCCCTTCACCACAAGGCTGTGATTCACGAAGGGGCTGGATATACTAGAATTCTTTAAAATGTGACAAGCACTCAGTGCACCTAAAAGAACTTGTCTTCCACATATAGAACTGAAAACGCCAGTCTGGGGACAGAGTTAGAGAAACCATGGCAGTTCTCTCTGGTTACAACAGCGAGCCCTCTGCAAACCACAGAACCCCAGCCCCCAGCATCACTCCTACTGGGAACAAGCAAGCCTGCGGCTATGTTTCCTGACTTGTTGAAACATGCGATTTATCTCTTGCTAAACACTGATTGACATTGGATTCATTTAAAGCATTGGATAATAGACACATCACAGAGCACACAGTATATCTTTCCTGTGACTAAGCAGTATGGCCACAGATCTAGAGTATTCTCCCGTTTTCCTGACTTGCATTCCTCTCCCAAACAGAAAGCCTCTCTAGTGAGCTCTGTACATCCCTGAAGTCTCTTATCGTGGTCTTTTTTTTTTTTCCTCTATTGTCTTTGGCTCAGTTCAGTGACTTCACAATGTTGCCGATCTGATTATTTACTAAACTGCTTCTTGAAAGGCAAACTGCCATGTTTACTTATAGGAAACAACTAGCAACAGAGTTTCCAAGTGAGTAGAAACCAGCCAAACACTCCTGAAGCTCCTGGTGGGGCCCCTCTCTATGTAGACACAGTGTTGCTTTTCTTGGGGTACCAGAAACTGATCTTTCTTCCTCATTCATTATTTCCCTTTTCAAACATGCTGAAACCATTGTTCTCTATCCATCCTCTTACAGGAACAGACCAAACATACTCTTTCATGAGCCTAATCTGAAATGTGAGTCTAGAGTTTGGGACCGTGAACAATCCTTCTAGCTCTGAAGATGAGGGCCCACAGATAGGTTAAGGCACCTCTTTTGATTTCAAGTTGTTTCATTTAGAGAAAAAAGAAATCAAAGGGATTCCTTCATCATTATACCCAAGCTCTATAAAGCTGGCCTTGCCCTTAGTAGCAATGACTTAAGACAGAAGAGGATGAATGGGCAGCCTCAGTGGTTCTTGAATGGAGAACCTCTCAGGGGATGTTTGCAATGACTAGAGATGTTTTTCATTATCTTGGCTGCCCTGGGTCTTAGCTGCCACACGCTGGCCCTCTGTTGTGTCACATGGGGTTAGTATCCCTGTGGCATGTGGGATCTTGGTTCCCAGACCAGGGATTGAACCCACATCCCCTGCATTGCCAGGCAGATTCCCAACCACTGGACCACCAGGGAAGTCCCAAGGTATGTTGGAGGTGTTTTACTTTATCTTGAGTGGACTTGGGAGCACCTGCTATGCTGATGTAGCAGGTAGAGGCCAGGGATGTGGCTGGAGGCTGGGCATCCTACAGGGTGGGGCTGTTGGACAACAAAAAGACTGTTGTCATGTGGGATTCATCGCTTTCTGACCACTAACTCACCTGTGTCTGAACCACATGATTAGGGGAGTTTTCTCAATCCTGTTGCATGGAGAAAATGGATAGGCGTGTGTGCTTAGTCGCTCAGTCATGTCTGACTCTTTGCAGTCCCATGGATTGTAGCCTACCAGGCTCCTCTGTCCATGGGATTCTCCAGGCAAGAGTACTGGAGTGCGTTGCCACGCCAGATATCCAGGTGATCTTCCTGACCCTGGGATCGAACCCAGCATTGCAGGCGGATTATTTGCCATCTGAGCCAAAATGGATAAGGCATGTGGTGATGCTCATTCTCATCCTCTGGTCAGCTGCTGCTGAAGCTGAGGGAGAACTCAAGTGACAGGGGTGTCCTTACTCTGGGGCTGCACATCCATCTGTCCCCTCACCGCTGCTCTTCCCTTTGACAAGACTGTGGGCAACGTGGGCTTGTGGAGGGTTTTCCAAAGACCCATGCAATTGTAGACATTCTGATCTGAATACATCTCTTCTCTTCATTTTCTGAACTGACTTGACTGTGGATTAATGTTGTCTTGACTCTGGTTTTAAGGGCTTAAGAGCAACTGCAGTGGTTTAGAGGGTATCGGATGTCATCGAGGTAAGTAACCACGACCATCATTAGATCTGACGTGTGTTCTATCTGCCCACTGTGCCTCAAATTGTAGGCTCTGTAATAACTAAATTTAACTGGGACATGTTCTCCATCGTGTTTATATAACATGTTTTGACCAGCTCAGCCTAGCAGGAAGCCAGAAGAGAAATCCATAAATAGATTTAAAAAGCTTTTCGATTCAGTGCAAACAGTAATCCACATTCAGGGTTAAACCTTGAAATTCCAGAAAGACTTAAAGGTTTTATAAGATTTACCCACCCATTATTTTAACTTCTACCTTCTTTAGTAACTAACGTAATTGCTTTGAAAGACAATTCTTACAATGACTGGTTTGGTTTGGTTTTGTGTTTAACCAAGGTTTTGCCAAAATACATAGCTTATTTCACTGCCTCTCAAATATTTGCTGCCTTTTGGGGATAATATCTTGAAAACTGTATTGGATGACAGTAAGCCAGCCAGAATACTATCTTAGGTGCGTAAGATCTCTCTGGTGGAGCTAATTATATAGGACACTGTGTGGAGTAGCATTTAAAATCCAGAAAGTGAAAGAAAAGTGTATTCGCTCAGTCGTGTCCAACTCTTTGCGACCCCATGGACTGTAGCCTAGCTGGCTCCTCCATCCATCCATGGGATTTTCCAGGCAAGAGTCCTGGAGTGGGTTGCCATTTCCTTCTCCAGGGATCTTCCTGGCCTAGAAATTGAACCTGGGTCTCCCTAATTGTAGGCAGACGCTTTTACCATCTGAGCCACCAGGGAAGTCCAGAACCAGAGTGCAATGGCCTGGGTTGGAATCCAGCCTCCGCACTGGAGGGGAGGGGAGGAGTGTGGTCGTGTGGCTCCATCTCTCAGCCTGTTCCCTTGCGTGTAACAGGGAACCCTCCTAGGCATCTGTTAGAAGTAAATTAGTGAAGTCAGTGCTTCTCAACATTTGGTTCACAATCTGGGGGCAGCATTGCCTGGGAACTTTTGGAAATGCAAACAGCCCCGCCCAGACCCACCACCTCTGAAGCCCGTCTCGGTGGTTCTGATGCACACAGGAGTGTGAGAACCACCAAGGTAAGCCACATCAGAATAAGCACTCAGTAAATGTTAGCTCTTATCATCATCCAGTCTGTCAGCCTTTGCTTTTCTGTAGCATTTTATACTCCTGTCTGCTCATTTCTTTGAAAACATCTACTTCTGACACGCCCTGGCTTTCATACCCTCCTGGCTTTTAGTCAGGCACAAGGTGACTCACCCGGACTCTGCTCCGCCCTCAGCCTCCTCCCTCCTGGCCCCGGGGACTCCCCTCCACCCTGCCCACCCCTCCCCCAGTCCACCCTCGTCTTTCCTCTGTGAGTCCCGCACAGAGCAGCTCCCTCTGCTCTCCCAGAGCCCACGATGATGTGAGGAATGGCACGTGCCCTGGTGCCAGAGAACATGAGGACACTTGGGGTTTCCTGTAGGTCCACAGGGACGCCCACCCTCTGGGATCTAAGGCCGGATGATCTGAGGTGGAGCTGATGTAACAAGAAGAGAAATGAAGTGCACAATACGTGTAATGCACTTGAATCATCCGCAGACCATGCCCTTCCCCCACCTTCCACGGAGGGATTGTCTTCCACGAAACTGGTCCCTGGTGCCGAAAAGGTTGGGAACCTCTGCTTGGGGGCACAGTCTCCATCTTGCAGTTCACCCCACCACACAGCTGCAGGAGGAACCGCTCACGTCACTTTCCATGTCATCCTGCCGGGTGTTGTCCTAAAGGGAACTGTTAGGACAAACAAAGGGGAGAGATGATGAACTCATAGCACCAAGAACAGCATTTTTGAAGAAGTGGGGACCCCCTTACTCCTGCAGCAGAAAGGAAAAGTCTCCTTTGGGACTTGGACACCACATAGACAGTCAAGAGGCAAGGTTATCCCAGAAGACTTCTGATGAAGAAGGCCTGGCATGATCCCAACAGAAGTCCTGTCCTCACTCAGCTCCAACAGCTTCCTTCTCAGGAGTACAGTTCAGAGAGGGCAGGGGAGATGGACAAACACAGCCTTAGCCAGGTGACCTCAGTCACCATCAACAGCAGTAAATCATGCTGACCGCACATGCCCTTATTTTTATATGATGTGGTGGAAAGGGCATTTTATGTCTGTGGTCTCCCTCCCAAAAACCACAGCCCTGGTCTAGTCTTGAGAGAAATATCCGATGATCCCGACAGTGAGACCGACCACAAAATGCCTGATCAGTGGTCTTCAGGGTGTCCAGGTCAGCAAAAATAAGGAATATCTGAGAAACTGTCAGAGACCAAAATCTACTAAGGCGCCATAAGGACTAAATGTGATATGTCCTTTTCAGGGTCCTGGAACAGGAAAAAAGACCTTAGGAACTAAGGAATAGTTTATGTATAAAGTATGGGCTTTAGTAACAGTAAGTCAACATTCATTTATTAACTGTCACAAATGCACTGTACAAAGGTTAAGATTTTCATGATAGTGAAAACTAGGTGAGAGGCACATGGAACTTTTTTCAATATCTTCATCAGTTCAGTTGCTCAGTCATGTCCGACTCTGCGATCCCATGGACCACAGCACAACAGGCCTCCCTATCCATCACCAACTCCTGGAGTTCACCCAAACTCATGTCCACTGAGTCTGTAATGCCATCCAACCATCTCATCCTCTGTCATCCCCTTCCCTTCCTGCCCTCAGTCTTTCCCAGCATCAGGGTCTTTTCAAATGAGTCATCTCTTCGCATCAAGTGGCCAAAGTATTGGAGTTTCAGCTTCAACATCAGTCCTTCCAATGAACACTCAGGACTGATTTCCTTTAGGATGGATTGGATGGATCTCCTTGCTGTCCAAGGGACTCTCAAGAGTATTCTCCAACACCACAGTTCAAAAGTATCAATTCTTTGGCACTCAGCTTTCATTATAGTCCAACTCTCACATCCATACATGACTATTGGAAAAACCATAGCCTTGACTAGATGGATCTTTGTTGGCAAAATAATGTTTCTGCTTTTCAATGTGCCGTCTAGGTTGGTCATAACTTTCCTTCCAAGGAGTAAGTGTCTTTTAATTTCATGGCTGCAGTCACCATCTGCAGTGATTTTGGAGCCCCCCAAAATAAAGTCTGACACAGTCTCCACTGTTTCCCCATATATTTGCCAAGAATTGATGGAAGTGGATGCCATGATCTTAGTTTTCTGAATTTTGAGCTTTAAGTCAACTTTTTCACTCTCCTCTTTCACTTTCATCAAGAGGCTCTTTAGTTCTTCTTCACTTTCTGCCATAAGGGTGATAGTTTTTCTTTAAATTGCAAATATTTCTAAGAGTTAACATTTGTTAAAAACAAAACAGTAAGACTTGAGAGGATTCAGCCACTACAGAGAGCAGTATGGAGGGCCCTTGAAGACCTAAAGATGGAGCTACTATGTGACCCTGCAATCCCACTCCTGGGCACATATCTGGAGAAACCATAATTGGAAAAGATACTTGCGTCCCAGTGTTCACGGCAGCACTATTCACAATAGCAATACTTGGAAGCAATCTAAATGTCCATCAACAGACAAATAGATAAAGAAGATATGGTACACACGTGCAATGGAATACTACTCAGCCATGAAAAAGAAGGAAATAATGCCATCTGCAGCAACATGGCTGGACCTAGAGATGATCATACTAAATGAAATCAGAAAGAGAAAGACAAATACCGTAGGAGATCACTTACATGTGGAATCTAAAAAAAATGATACAAATGAACCTATTTACAAACACAAATAGACTCAGATGTGGAAAAACAAATATGCAGTTAACAAAGGGGAAGGGAAGTGAATCTCCCAACATGCTTGGGAAATGTGGGCTCCCCAGGAGCAGGGGACTTCCCTATGACATCGTGACAGTCCCAATCACCTTTGCCACTGATGGTGTGATGGCAGGGACGGCACTCATTCTGGTCAGCAATGTGAGAAAAGTGGTTTCGAGGGTTGCTTGCTCACATTGTCTAATGGGGACAGGGCTTCAGTTTTGCAAGATGAAGTATGTCCTGGAGACTGGCTGCACGACACTGTAAGTATCCTTAGTGCTACTGTACACTGAAGATGGTTAAGATGGTAAATGTTATACTGTGTGTTTTACCACAATCAATCCTTTAAAAATATGTATTGACGGCTTCCCCTTGGTGTTCCAGTGGTTAAGAGTCCACACTTTCAGTGCAGGGGGGCTGGTTCCATCCCTGATCAGGGAACTAGATACCACATGCCACAGAGAACGGCCGAGAAAAATTTTTAATTAAAACATGCATATAGAGAGAGTCTTCCAATATATAAACACAGTGTATCCATTTGTTCAGGTAGTCTTTCATTTCTCACAGCAATGCTTTGTAGTTTTCAATGACCACATCTTACAATAGTTTGTTGCATTCATTGCTAGGCACTTCATGGTTTTGACATCACTGTAAACGGGATCATTTAAAGGCAGTTTTACTACTTTTTCTTAATTTGTATTTCTTCCTTCCTTCCTTTTTCTCTTCCCTCCCTACTTTTCTCCCTTGCTTCCCCTTTTAAGGATGTTGAGCTCAGATGGAGAGACAGACATCCTTGCCGTGTTCCCAGTCTTTGAGAGAAAATGTTCAGTCTTTCTCCATGAAGTATGTTGCTAACTCTAGGATTTTCATAGATGAGCAGACCGAGGAAGTTCTCCTATATTCCTAGTTTGTTTAGAGTATTTCTTATTAGTGGGTGTTAGGTTTTGTCAAATCCTTTTCCTGGCATGTACTGAGATTACCTGGTGTGTTATTATTGTTCAGTCGCTCAGTTGCATCCACCTCTTTGCTACCCCATGGACTGCAGCCAGGCTTCCCTGTCCTTCACTATCTCCCGGAGTTTGTTCAAGCTCATGTCCATTGAGTCAATAATGCCATTCAACCATCTCTCACCCCTTCTCCTGTCCTCAGTCTTTCCTAGCATCAGGGTCTTTTCCATGAGTCAGCTGTTCACATCAAGTGGCTAAAGTATTGGAGCTTCAGCTTCAGCATCAGTCCTTCCAGTGAATATTCAGGGTTGATTTCCTTTAGGATTATCTGGTGGTCATGTGTATTCTGTTAAAATGGTGCAGTATCTTGATAATTTTTATATGTTAAGCCATCCTTAGAGCCCCAGCATGAAACCCACTTGAATTTGAAGCCCTGTCCTCTTCATATCTTAATGGATTTGATTGGTCAACACGTGCTAAGGACTTCTTCCTCTATGTTCACAAAATATATTTGCAAGTGGCTTTCCTTTCTTGTAATGTCATTTTCTAGATTTGGTATCTGGGCGATATATTATAAAATTAAGAAGTGTTCACTTCTCCGGTTTCTGTAAGATTGATAGAAAGAATCTCGGCAGAATCCAGCCATCCAAAGCTCTCTGAGCCTGAAATTTTCTTTATTGAGAGACTTAACCTCAGATTCAAATATTTAATAAGTATAAGCCTATACATATTTCCCATTGCCTCTTGAATCATATTGGTTTGTTTCTTTCAAGTGATTTGTCCATTTAATCTAAGGTGTTAAATCCATTGTTATAAAATTGTTCATAATATCTCATTATTCTTTCAGTATATGTATGATGTGTATGATAACCCACTCTTATTCCTGGTATTTGTGATTTGTGTCTTTTTTTCTTAACCACTCTAACAATCACAGAAAACAGCTTCTGCTTGTACTGATTTTCTCTATTGTTTGGTTGATTCCTAATGTATTAATATGTGATCTGCCCTTGTTTTTCCCTTTCTTCTACTTCGGGTTTCATTTGCTCTTTTCTAGCCTATATAATGCCTCTAAATACTATTTAAACTGTCTTCTGCATTTACCTATACATTTTTCATTTCTCATGTTTTTCTCTCCTTTTAAGATTCAAGTTACTAGTATGATTTTACCTCATCCTAAGGAATTTCTTTTAACATTTCTTACAATATAAGCTGAGGAAAAGGGTGTTTGCTATGACCAGTGCATTTTCTTGGCAAAACTCTATTAGCCTTTGCCCTGCTTCATTCTGCATTCAAAGGCCAAATTTGCCTGTTACTCCAGGTGTTTCTTGACTTCCTACATTTTCATTCCAGTCCCCTCTAATGAAAAGGACATCTTTCTGGGGTGTTAGTTCTAAAAGGTCTATAGGTCTTCATAAAACCGTTCAACTTCAGCTTCTTCAGCATTACTGGTTGGGGCATAGACTTGGATAACTGTGATATTGAATGGTTTGCCTTGGAGACAAACAGAGATCATTCCGTCATTTTTGAGATTGCATCCAAGTACTGCATTTCAGACTCTTTTGTTGACCATGATGGCTACTCCATTTCTTCTGAGGGATTCCTGCTCGCAGTAGTAGATATAATGGTCCTGAGTTAAATTCACCCATTCCAGTCCATTTTAGTTCGCTGATTCCTAGAATGTCGACGTTCACCCTTGGCCATCTCTTGTTTGACCACTTCCAATTTGCCTTGATTCATGGACCTGACATTCAGGCTCCTATGCAATATTGCTCTTTAGAGCATCGGATCTTGCTTCTATCACCAGTCACATGCAAAACTGGGTATTGTTTTTGCTTTGGCTCCATCCCTTCATTCTTTCTGGAGTTATTTCTCCACTGATCTCCAGTAGCATACTGGGCACCTAATGACCTGGGTAGTTCCTCTTTTGGTATCCTATCATTTTGCCTTTTCAGAAGATATTAAGAGGTGGCAAGAATACATGGAAGAACTGTACAAAAAAGATCTTCACAACCCAGATAGTCATGATGATGTGATCACTAATCTAGAACCAGACATCTTGGAATGTGAAGTCAAGTGGGCCTTAGAAAGCATCACTATGAACAAAGCTAGTGGAGGTGATGGAATTCCAGTTGAACTGTTTCAAATCCTGAAAGATGATGCTGTGAAAGTGCTGCACTCAATATGCCAGCAAGTTTGGAAAACTCAGCAGTGGCCACAGGACTGGAAAAGTCAGTTTTCATTCCAATCCCAAAGAAAGGCAATGCCAAAGAATGCTCAAATTACCACACAATTGCACTCATCTCACATGCTAGTAAAGTAATGCTCAAAATTCTCCAAGCCAGGCTTCAAAATGTGTGAACCGTGAACTCCCTGATGTTCAAGCTGGTTTTAGAAATAGCAGAGGAACCAGAGATCAAATAGCCAACATCTGCTGGATGATGGAAAAGGCAAGAGAGTTCCAGAAAAACATCTATTTCTGCTTTATTAACTATGCCAAAGCCTTTGACTGTGTGGATCACAATAAACTGTGGAAAATTCTGAAGGGACGGGAATACCAGACCACCTGACCTGCCTCTTGAGAAATCTGTATGCAGGTCAGGAAGCAACAGTTAGAACAGGACATGGAACAACAGACTGTTTCCAAATAGGAAAAAGAGTATGTCAAGGCTGTATATTGTCACCCTGCTTATTTAACTTCTATGCAGAGTACATCATGAGAAACGCTGGACTGGAAGAAACACAAGCTGGAATACAGATTGTTGGGAGAAATATCAATAACCTCAGATATGCAGATGACACTACCCTTATGGCAGAAAGTGAAGAGGAGCTAAAAAGCCTCTTGATGAAAGTGAAAGAGGAGAGCAAAAACGTTGGCTTAAAGCTCAACATTCAGAAAACGAAGATCATGGCATCCGGTCCCACCACTTCATGGGAAATAGATGGGGAAACAGTGGAAACAGTGTCAGACTTTATTTTGAGGGGCTCCAGAATCACTGCAGATGGTGATTGCAGCCATGAAATTAAAAGACGCTTACTCCTTGGAAGAAAAGTTATGACCAACCTAGATAGTATATTTAAAAGCAGAAACATTACTTTGCCGACTAAGGTCCATCTAGTCAAGGCTATGGTTTTTCCTGTGGTCATGTATGGATGTGAGAGTTGGACTGTGAAAAAGGCTGAGCACTGAAGAATTGATGCTTTTGAACTGTGGTGTTGAAGAAGACTCTTGAGAGTCCCTTGGACTGCAAGGAGATCCAACCAGTCCATTCTGAAGGAGATCAACCCTGGGATTTCTTTGGAGGGAATGACGCTAAAGCTGAAACTCCAGTACTTTGGCCACCTCATGAGAAGAGTTGACTCATTGGAAAAAACTCTGATGCTGGGAGGGGTTGGGGGCAGGAGGAAAAGGGGACGACCGAGGATGAGATGGCTGGATGGCATCACGGACTCGATGGATGTGAGTCTGAGTGAACTCCAGGAGATGGTGATGGACAAGGAGGCCTGGTGTGCTGCGATTCATGGGGTCACAAAGAGTCGGACACGACTGAGCGACTGAACTGAACTGAATAACCTGGGGAGTTCCTCTTTTGGTATCCTATCATTTTGCCTTTTCATTATGTTCATGGGGTTCTCAAGGCAAGAATATTGAAGTGGCTTGCCATTCCCTTCTCCAGTGGACCACATTCTGTCAGACCTCTCCACCATGCCCCACCTGTCTTGGGTTGCCCCGCAGGCATGGCTTGGTTTCATTGAGTTAGACAAGGCTGTGGTCCTAGTGTGATTAGACTGACTAGTTTTCTGTGAGTATGGTTTCAGTGTGTCTGCCCTCTGATGCCCTCTTGCAACACCTACCATCTTACTTGGGTTTCTCTTACCTTGGGCGCGTGGTATCTCTTCATGGCTGCTCCAGCAAAGCACAGCCGCTGCTCCTTACCTTAGAGGAGGGGTATCTCCTTACCGCCGCCGTTCCTGACCTTCAACGTGGGATAGCTCCTCTAGGCCCTCCTGTGCCTGCGCAGCCACCACTCCTCAGGTTGCTCCTCCCGGCCGCCCGCCCTGGCCTCACGCGTGGATGGCTCCTCCCAGCTGCCGCCCCTGGCCTCGGGCTCGGGTTGGCTCCTCAGGGTCACCGCCCCTGGCCTCGGGTGCGAGGTGGCTTCTCCCGGCTGCTGCCTTGACCTCGGACGTGGGGTAGCTCCTCTCGGCCGCACTTAAGTGCGCCTTGGAATGCAGAACGAAGCAGGGCAAAGACTAATAGAGTTTTGCCAAGAAAATGCACTGGTCATAGCAAACACCCTCTTCCAACAACACAAGAGAAGACTCTACACATGGACATCACCAGATGGTCAACACCAAAATCAGATTGATTATATTCTTTGCAGCCAAAGATGGAGAAGCTCTATACAGTCAACAAAAACAAGACCAGGAGCTGACTGTGGCTCAGATCATGAAGTCCTTATTGCCAAATTCAGACTCAAATTGAAGAAAGTAGGGAAAACTGCTAGACCATTCAGGTATGACTTAAATCAAATCCCTTATGATTATACAGTGGAAGTGAGAAATAGATTTAAGGGACTAGATCTGATAGATAGAGGACCTGATAAACTATGGAATGAGGTTCGTGACATTGTTCAGGAGACAGGGATCAAGACCATCCCCATGGAAAAGAAATGCAAAAAAGCAAAATGGCTGTCTGGGGAGGCCTTACAAATAGCTGTGAAAAGAAGAGAGGCGAAAAGCAAAGGAGAAAAGGAAAGATGTAAACATCTGAATGCAGGGTTCCAAAGAATAGCAAGAAGAGTAAGAAAGCCTTCTTCAGCAATCAATGCAAAGAAATAGAGGAAAACAACAGAATGGGAAAGACTAGAGAGCTCATCAAGAAAATTAGAGATACCAAGGGAACATTTCATGCAAAGATGGGCACGATAAAGGACAGAAATGGTCTGGACCTAACAGAAGCAGAAGATATTAAGAAGAGGTGGCAAGAATACACAGAAGAACTGTACAAAAAAGATCTTCACGACCCGGATAATCACGATGGTGTGATCACTCATCTAGAGCCAGACACCTTGGAATGTGAAGTCAAGTGGGCCTTAGGAAGCATCACTACCAACAAAGCTAGTGGAGGTGATGGCATTCCAGTTGAGCTGTTTCAAATCCTGAAAGATGATGCTGTGAAAGTGCTGCACTCAATATGCCAGCAAATTTGGAAAACTCAGCAGTGGCCACAGGACTGGAAAAGGTCAGTTTTCATTCCAATTCCAAAGAAAGGCAATACAAAAGAATGCTCAAACTACCACACAATTGTACTCATCTCACATGCTAGTAAAGTAATGCTCAAAATCCTCCAAGCCAGGCTTAAGCAATACGTGAACCGTGAACTCCCTGATGTTCAAGCTGGTTTTAGAAAAGGCAGAGGAACCAGAGATCAAATTGCCAATATCCGCTGGATCATTGAAAAAGCAAGAGAGTTCCAGAAAAACATCTATTTCTGCTTTATTAACTATGCCAAAGCCTTTGACTGTGTCGATCACAGTAAACTGTTGAAAATTCTGAAAGAGATGGGAATATCAGACCACCTAACCTGCCTCTTGAGAAATCTGTATGCAGGTCAGGAAGCAACAGTTAGAACTGGACATGGAACAACAGACTGGTTCCAAATAGGAAAAGGAGTATGTCAAGGCTGTATATTGTCACCCTGCTTATTTAACTTCTATGCAGAGTACATCATGAGAAACGCTGGACTGGAAGAACCACAAGCTGGAATCAAGATTGTCGGGAGAAATATAACCTCAGATATGCAGATGACACCACCCTTATGGCAGAAAGTGAAGAGGAGCTAAAAAGCCTCTTGATGAAAGTGAAAGAGAAGAGCAAAAAAGTTGGCTTAAAGCTCAACATTCAGAAAATGAAGATCATGGCATCCAGTCCCATCACTTCATGGGAAATAGATGGGGAAACAGTGGAAACAGTGTCAGACTTTATTTGGGGGGGCTCCAGAATCACTGCAGATGGTGATTGCAGCCATGAAATTAAAAGACGCTTACTCCTTGGAAGAAAAGTTATGACCAACCTAGATAGTATATTCAAAAGCAGAAACATTACTTTGCTGACTAAGGTCCGTCTAGTCAAGGCTATGGTTTTTCCTGTGGTCATGTATGGATGTGAGAGTTGGACTGTGAAGAAGGCTGAGTGCCAAAGAATTGATGCTTTTGAACTGTGGTGTTGGAGAAGACTCTTGAGAGGCCCTTGGACTGCAAGGAGATCCAACCAGTCCATTCTGAAGGAGATCAACCCTGGGATTTCTTTGGAAGGAATGATGCTGAAGCTGAAGCTCCAGTACTTTGGCCACCTCATGCGAAGAGTTGACTCATTGGAAAAGACTCTGATGCTGGGAGGGATTGGGGGCAGGAGGAGAAGGGGACGACCGAGGATGAGATGGCTGGATGGCATCACAGACTCGATGGACGTGAGTCTGAGTGAACTCCAGGAGATGGTGATGGACAGGGAGGCCTGTCATGCTGCGATTCATGGGGTTGCAGAGTCGGACACGACTGAGCGACTGAACTGAACTGAAGCTGGGGAAATATCTTTGAAGATCGTTTGTCTGAAAATGACTTTCTTGCCTTTATTTTTGAAGAATATTTTCACTTGTTATAAACTTCTGTGTTCCCACTTTTCTTTCATCAATTTAAAGATGTTTTTCCATTGTTTTTTGGCTTTACTGGCTCTGAGAAGGATGGGACACTTCTAATTTTATTCTTATGTACATAATGTCTTCACCCCTCTCGGCTGCATTTAAAATTTTCTCTTCATCCTTAGCTAGCTAGCTATACTGTGCTCAGTCATGTCCTACTCTTTGCAACCCCACGGACTGTAGCCCACCAGGTTCCTCTACCATGGGATTTGCCAGGCAAGAACACTAGAGTGAGCTGCCGTGCCCTCCTCCAGGGGATCTTCCTGACCCAGGGACTGAACTCACATCTCCTGTGTCTCCTGCACTGGCAGGCGGATTCTTTACCACTCACACCCACTTCATCCTTGGTTTTCAGTAATTTGAGTGTGATGTTCCTTAGCATTTTTTTCCATGTTTTTTTCTGCTTAGTATTTATTGAACTTCTTGGATTATAGGTTTATGGTTTTCATAAATTCTGAAAAAATTGTGACCATTATTAAAAAATTTTTTTCTGCCCTTTTTCCCCTCAAATGACATGTTAAATCATTTTATATTTTCCTATATGGCACTAAAGCACTGTTCATTTTTGTTCAGCACTTTTTTTCCTCTCTATGTTTCAGTTTGGAGTTTCTATTGCTGTGTCTTTGATTTCACTATCTTTTTCCTTCTGCAGTGTTAAATCTGCTATTAATCCCTTCAAGTGAGTTTTCTCTTTCCAGGTATTGCACTTTTCAACTCTAGAAGTTATACAATATGCATCGTTCTGATTAAGTCCTTGCAGGTCTAACCCATGGGAGACGGTAGGTCTCACACTGATGGTTTCCCCTTCCTCTGGAAGCTCGCTCTGTGCTCTCCGTGGTCCAGCATCCTCAAGCCATTGCTTCAAAAATCTTGTATCCTTTTATTTCTCTTTCTTTTCTTTTTAAAAAATATTTATTTATTTGGCTGCACAGGGTCATAGTTGCAGCATGTGGGATTTAGTTCCCTGACCCGGGTCCCCTCCATTAGGAGTGCAGAGTCTTAGCCACTGGACCACTAGGGAAGTCCTTGTCCCCTTTTCTAGTTCTCCATGGCAGGAGGAAGAAAAGAAAGTGAAGAAGAACTAAAGAGCCTCTTGATGAAAGGGAAAGAGGAGAGTGGAAAAGGGCTTAAAGCTTAACATTCAGAAAACTAAGATGATGGCATCCAGTCCCATCACTTCATGACAAATAGATGGGGAAATGATGGAAACAGTGACAGACTTAATTTTCTTGGGCTCCCAAATCACTGCAGATGGTGATTGAAGCCATGAAATTAAAAGATGCTTGCTCCTTGGAAGAAAAGTTATGACCAACCTAGACAGCATACTAAAAACCAGAGACATTACTTTGCCAACAAAGGTCTGTCTAGTTAAAGCTATGGCTTTTCCAGTAGTCACGTATGGATGTGAGAGTTGGACTCTAAAGAAAGCTGAGTGCCAAAGAATTGATACTTTTGAACTGTGGTGTTGGAGAAGACTCTTGAGAGTCCCTTGGACTGCAAGGAGATCAAACCAATCCATCCTAAAGGAAATCAGTTCTATATATTCATTGGAAGGACTGATGCTGAAGCTGAAGCTCCAATACTTTGGCCACCTGATGTGAAGAACTGACTCATTGGAAAAGACCGTGATGCTGGGAAAGATTGAGGGCAGGAGGAGAAGGGGACGACAGAGGATGAGATGGTTGGATGGCATCACAGACTCGATGGACGTGAGTTTGAGCAAGCTCCGGGAGTTGGTGATGGACAAGGATGCCTGTCATGCTACAGTCCATGAGGTCGCGAAGAGTCGGACACAACTCAGTGACTAAACTGAACAGAACTGATGGCAGGAGGGCAAGTCAGTGACCATGATGACAACATGATTGAAAGTGGAAGTTGTTCATAAGCTTTTGACACACCACCTATATCACTTTCTCCCCTTTACTCTCTGTTTTCTTAGTTTTTCCTACTAGCTCTTAAGTTCTGTAAGGTCTGGGAATTCAGTCTGTTTCCTTGCTGGTACTTCTCCATTACTTAAACTATACCATAAATATCGCCCACATTATTGAGTCAATTTTCTTTTCCTGCAATTTAAAGTACTTTAGCCAAGAAAGAATGGTACTATATTTGTCCCAGTAAATTCCAGCTTTGACCTGGCATATCAATGTTCACAATTACAAGTCCACATTCAGAGGTGTTTACATAATATTACATCAGTCAGCATGTGCTGCTGCTGCTGCTAAGTCGCTTCAGTTGTGAGACCTCACTAATTAGCAAAATGTATGTGAAAAATGGGCCCTTGCTGGTGAAATCAAAGGCATTCAGAATGTGGGGCTGGGCTAGGGTATTTCAGAGGCAGTCCTCACCCTCATAAGATATAAGAATTCAGTGAGCCTGTAGTCTGAACTCAGTGATGGTATGAGGCTTAATCTTTAAACAGTCTTGTCTCCAGCCATTTCTAGGCAAACATGCTTGTCTGACAGTGACTATGGAATGTTGTCATGCATTTTACGCAAAGCACTAATCAGAGCACCCAGATGTACAGGGAGCTGGAATTTCATCTAGAGAACCAGTTTTATGTCTACTTCCTAAACAGTATGGGCTGTGCTCATGGAAGGGGGTGGAAACTGAAGGGACTTCACATCCAGCCAGGCCCAGGATCCACATTACCGCCTGTACCACAGGAAAGTGAGATAGAGGTGAAAATCATACTTCATGGATACAGGAAAAACGTCTTCTAAGATGAAAGGGCCATCCACAACTTCCTGTGATATCCGCCACACAGGACACTGCTAGGCTTCTGCATTTCAGTTAAAATCTGAACGCTAACATCTCCCAGGCTGAGCCCTCACCTCCAAGCTTTTCACCAACTCTTCATTTGCTCACAAGTATGTAGTGCTCATTTCTCTCTGTCACCAGGTACAAGCTTCTTTCAGGTCAGGGCTATATTTTATATCCTCTGGGTCTAAGACAACATTTGGCTCTTATTAAAAAACATTAATAAGTATTTTTAAACTAACTGTCTTTCTGGTCACCTTGAAAGCCAAGATGAAAGTTATTTCCTAAATGTTTAAGAGGCCAAGAAAGATTCTTACCACTCTAAGATCAAGGACTAGTTCCTGTTGGAAAGTATTGCCTTCCCCAGGTACAGCATACAGCATCTTGCAATAAACCTACAGGAGAGAAAAGTAGGTCTCTAACTTCAAAGCTTTTCAGAGTGTGAGTCTTTTACAATTCCTATGGCAGATGCCATCAAAGCAGCCTGTCCAATTGTAGCTTCCAGCAGGAAAACTCCTTGGAGAATTTCTCTGCATCTCACTCACAAACTTCAACAACTGCCTTAAGTAGCTCTCTGCTTGGGAAAGTTCACCATAAAGAAGTCTGGATTCTCTGGCCTGTAGCAGGATGTTTCTATTTCACTTCTTGAGGTGACTTGGAAGGGCTGGATGTAATCTACAAAGCTCTACTGTCTAGGTAAAAATTCCTCAGAGAGCTCCCCTTTCCCTTCCATATTTCATGGTAATTAAGACACTGGGCTGTATTACTGCTTACAAGCAAAGATCTGAATTTCAGAAGTAGGAAATTTGGCCTGGAAGGAGACAGTATTATCTTCACAATCTTCCTATTGTGATTAAGCAAACACATTAGATTAAGCAAACACAATTCTGAGTAACACCCAACCTGTCTTTTTTTTTTTTTTTTTTTTTTTGGACAATGGAAATAGGACTAGTGTAATTCTGAGGTGGAACTGAGATACATCAATAAAAAATGAATTTGTCAAATAATACTAAAGAATTTATAGAGCTTCCCTGGTGGTCCAGTGGTTAAGAAGCCACCTTGCCATTCAGGGGAAATCAGTTTGATCCCTGGTCCGTGACAATCCCACAAGGCCGCTGAGCAGCTAAGCCTGTGTTTCACAACTATTGAGCCAGTACTCTCGAGCCCACAAGCCGCAACTCCTGAAGTCCGTGCTCCTAGAGTCTGTGTCCAGGAGAGAAGCCACTGCAATGAGAAGCTTGCACACGGCAACTAGAGAGTAGAGTAGCCCCCGCTCACCACAACTAGCAAAAACCTGCGTCCAGCAATAAAGACCCAGTGTAGCCAAAAATAATAAACAAAAATATTTTTTAAATTATATAGGAGAAAATGGAGATAGCATAATACATAAGACATAGCTTGGAAAAGAGAGTACATGCTAGTCCACCCATCGAGTGAGAAATAGAATCAAGGGGCTCAAATTTGAGAAGCAGGTCATTCCTGTAGAAATTAGTCATTTATCCTTTCAGCCACTATTTACTGGCCATCTGCTATGCCGTATCCCCTGTAAAATGCTGAGAAGTACTTCCAGTTACTAAAAGACATTGACCCAGTCCCTGAAGGATAATTCAGGTCTCCCAGTAGTAATCATGCTTTAAAGTTTCTCTGTTTCAGTTGAATGTGTACATAGTCATGTCTTAGTGGGAATCTAGGGCAACTATTCCTCTCCCAATAGTGTTCCTGTTTTACAGCTCATCTGTTTCAGCTGAAATGCTTGACTGGCTCCAGTAAAGCCGATCAGAAGAAAGTAGAGACAGTCCATCAGCAGATGATGACAATAAAAAGTCCTTTCTGTTAAACGCTCCCCCAACCCCCAGGTTAACTATCCCACATTTTCTGACTGTTAAAAACTTGAAAGGCCAGCTTACATAACTGTGAGCTTGAAATAACCTCAGTTACAATGAAAAGGAAAGTCTTGAGTTGGGTCAAATGCTCCAGGGGTTTACATCCCAGAGCAGCAAAGGAATATTTTCTCTGCCGTCTGCTTCACCAAAGACGACAGCGGGACTGCGCAGAGCAACATTTGTTAACAGGAGTAAGCTGATACTGTTGAGAGGGTCCAGAGCCCGGCACCCAGATGATCAAAGGAGCTGCTTGTGCATTAAGATCAAAAGCCCTGGCAGAGTGTAGACTGGCTGAGCAGTGGCGAGGGGAATGGATGCTGCCTGGGTGTGCGATAAGAGCTCTACAAATATTCAAAAGGTGTTAACACCCCAGAAGGCAAGTCCTCATTTTGCTTCCTTGGGGGTGACATAATGTGAGAAATAGTAAAGGTAAAACTGGAGCAAGAACAAAGTACCCAGGATATCTGGAAAGATTTCCTACAAATAACGATTGAAGTTTTTTGCAAAATGTCCAGCGTTTGATCCATGATGCCCATAGCAGAAACGAACTGCGTAAAACTTCCCCTCCTTTCGAATGTTATCTTTCTTACCTTGTGACCCACCATTTAAGATTTACTAATCCACCTTCCACCTGTTGCCAAAATTCTTTCATGTCCTTAAAAGTCCCATCAGTGACACTGCACCTACTTTTTAATCGAATACGATTTATGTAGCCACGTCATATAGACATCTACAAATAGGAAGCCTTTGGATGGTGGCCATCACTGATGTAATCCCTAGGGTTTTAGGAACCAGAAACAAGCTTGAGGGGACTGCTCTCATCAGAGAGGCTGGGGGACTTCTCTAAAGTGTACCAGTCTCATGACTGAGAAGAGAAAAAAACAGGTCTCGCCAACATGGGGCCGAATCCTAGTCTACAGCAATTTTGTTGTTGCTATTGTTTAGTCACTGAGTCGCGTCTGATACTTTTGTGACCCCCCCCACTGTAGCCCGCCAGACTCCTCTGTCCATAGGATTCCCAGGCAGGAATGCTGGAGTGGGTTGCTATTTCCTTCTCCGAGGGATCTTCTCAACCCAGGAATTGAACCCACATCTCCTGCATTGGCAGGTGGATTCTTTAACCTTGAGCCATCTGAGGAAGCCCAGGAAAGAGTGGAAGCCCACAATAGTGGAAATACAAATGATCAATAAATATGTGAAACATTGCTAACTTCACTTGTAATTAATACAGAATGCAAAATAAGACAATGAGATAATACTTTTCACCTATCTAGTTGACAAAAAGTGGAAAATACTGATAAATTTCAGCGTGAAGCAAAGGTGAAGGCTGGAGTAAAGAGGTCATGTTCATACGCTGCTGTGATAATGCTAAACGATCCAACCTTTTTGGAGGGTACTTCAGTGATACCCTAAGATGCTGACTGCATATCACTTGACCTAGTGATGTTCTACGAATCTTTCCTAATGAAATATTAGCATGTGTTGGCAAAGATATTAACTATGGTACCATTTACAATAACAAAATAATTGGGAATAACTTAATATCCACTAATAAGGAAACACAATGCAAGCATTCTGATACATTTAGTGTACAAAAGGTAAGTTTTAAAACAATAGAGGGAAGGATAGCATAACCACATTTTGTTTTTAAAAAAAATGTATGTGTGTACATGGTGTGTGCACAGTTGGTGTGTGTGTGCAGCATGTGTGGTATAGGCACGCTATGGTGTGTGTGCACAGTGTAGTGTGTGTCTACAGCATGTGTGGTGTGTACACTGTGTGGTGTGTGCACAGCATGGCAG